>NW_012319573.1:0-1772 GCF_000151885.1 Dipodomys ordii
TCTTCTCTCTCTCTCTCTCTCTCTCTCTCTCTCTCTCTCTCTCTCTCTCTCTCTCTCTCTCTCTCATCTCTTGTCTTCATCTTCTCTCATCATCATCGTCGTCGTCATCATCGTCATCATCATCATCATCATCATCTCGTCATCTCTATCGTCTGCTTCTGCTTTTCCTGATTCTTCTGCTTCTACTGGTTCTCATTCTGCTTCTGCTTCTCCTATTCCTTCTGCTGCCCTTCCTTCTCCTTCTCCTTCTCCTACTTCTGCTTCTCCTGCTTTTGCTTCTTCTGCTTCTCCTGCTTGTCCTTCTGCATCTTTTTCTGGTTCTGCTTCTCCTTCTACTGCTTCTTCTTCTTCTGCTTCTCCTTCTTCTGCTTCTCCTTCTGCTTCTCCTTCTGCTTCTCCTTCTGCTGCTCCTTCTGCTTCTCGTTCTGCTTCTGATTCTCCTTGTGCTCTTCCTACTCCTAATCCTTCTCTTTCTCCTTCTCCTTCCTCTTCTTCTGTTTCTCGTTCTGCTTCTGCTTCTTCTGCTTGTTCTGTTTCTTCTGCTTCAGGTCCTGCTTCTGCTTCTTCGGCTTCTTCTGTTTCTTCTGCTTCCGCTTCTCCTGCTACTGCTTCTTCTGCTTCTCTTTCTGCTTCTCCTTCTGCTTCTGCTTCTCCTTCTGCTCCTTCTCCTTCTTCTGTTTCTTCTTTTTCTTCTTCTGCTTCTCCCGCTTCTGCTTCTTCTGCTTCTCCTTCCTTTCCTCTGCTTCTGCTTCTCCTTCTCCTTCTTCTGCTTCTCTTTCTGCTTCTGCTTCTTCTGGTTCTCCAACTAATCCTTTTTCTTCTCCTTCTGTTTCTGCTTCTCTTTCTGCTTCTTCATCTCCTTCTGCTTCACCTTCTGCTGCTCCTTCTCCTTCTTCTGTTTCTCCCTCTGCTTCTGCTTCTGCTTCTTATGCTTCTTCTTTTTCTTCTGCTTCTGCTTCTCCTGCTTCTGCTTCTTATGCTTCTACTGCTTCTGCTTCTTCTGCTTCTTCTGCTTTTACTTCTCTTTCTGCTTCTGCTTCTCCTGCTTGTTTTTCTGCTTCTTCTGCTGCTTCTCCTTCTGCTGCTTCTTCTCCTTCTCCTTCTGTTTCTCTTTTTGCTTCTCCTTCTGCTTCTTCTGTTTCTAGTACCTGAATTTCTGGTTCTACTTCTTCTGCTGCTTCTCCTTCTGCTTCTGCTTCTACTTCTGCTTCTGTTTCTGCTTCTTCTGCTTCTTCTCTTTCGGCTTCTCCTGCTTCTGCTTCTTGTGCTTCAACTGCTTCTCTTTCTGCTTCTCATTCCGCTTCTCCTTCTCTTTCTGCTTCTGCTTCTCCTCCTTCTCCTTCTCCTACTTCTGCTTCTCCTTCAGCTTCTGTTTCTTCTGCTGCTTCTGCTTCTCCTTCTCTTCCTCCTTCTTTTGCTTCTCCTTTTGCTTCTGCTTCTTCTGCTTTTCCTGCTTCTCCTTCTGCTTCTGCTTCTTCTGCTTCTCCTGCTTCTCCTTCTGCATCTTCTTCTGCTTCTGCTTCTCCTTCTCCTTCTTCTGCTTCTCCTTTTGCTTCTCCTTCTGCTTCTTCTTCTTCCGCTTTACCTGCTTCTCTTTCTGCTTCTCCTTCTGCTTCTCCTTCTGTTTCTCCTTCTCCTTCTTGTTCTTCTGCTTCTCCTTCTGCTTCTCATTCTGCTTCTCCAGATTCTGCTTCTTCTGTTTCTCCTGCTTCTCCTTCTGCTTCAAGGTTCTGCTTCTGCTTCTTCGGATTCTCATGCTTCTGCCTCTCCTG
>NW_012319574.1:0-1772 GCF_000151885.1 Dipodomys ordii
TCAGAAGGAGAAGCAGATGAAAAAGAAGCAGAAGCCGAAGCAGAGAAGAAGAATGAAGAAGAAGAAGTAGAAGAAGAAGAAGAAGAAGAAGAAGAAGAAGAAGAAGAAGAAGAAGAAGAAGAAGAAGAAGAAGAAGAAGAAGAAGAAGAAGAAGAAGAAGAAGAAGAAGAAGAAGAAGGAGAAGAAGAAGGAGAAGAAGGAGAAGAAGGAGAAGAAGGAGGAGAAGGAGAAGAAGGAGGAGAAGAAGAAGAAGAAGAAGAAGAAGAAGAAGAAGAAGAAGAAGAAGAAGAAGAAGAAGAAGAAGAAGAAGAAGAAGAAGAAGAAGAAGAAGAAGAAGGAGAAGAAGGAGAAGAAGGAGAAGAAGGAGAAGAAGGAGGAGAAGGAGAAGAAGGAGGAGGAGAAGAAGAAGAAGAAGAAGAAGAAGAAGAAGAAGAAGAAGAAGAAGAAGAAGAAGAAGAAGAAGAAGAAGAAGAAGAAGAAGAAGAAGAAGAAGAAGAAGAGCAAGAATCATAATAAGGAGAAACAGAAGGAGGAGGAGAAGTAGGAAAATCAGAAGAAGGAGAAGCAGAAGAAGCAGAAGGAGAAACAGAAGGAGATACAGAAGTAGAAGCAGAAGTGGAAGAAGAAGCAGAAGCAGAATGAGAAGCACAAGAAGGAGAAGGGAAGGAGAAAGACAAGGATTAGGAGTAGGAGAAACAGAAGGATAAGCAGAAGCAGAAAGAGAAGAACAAGGAAAAGCAGAAGAAGCAGGAGAAGCAGAAGCAGAAGAAACAGAAAAAGCAGACTCAGAAGCAGAAACAGAAGCAGAAGAAGGAGAAATCGAAGGAGAAGAAGAAGGAGAAGCAGGACAAGCAGAAGAAGCAGAAGCAGGAGAAACAGAAGCAGAAGAAATAGAAGAAGCAGAAGAAGCAGAAGCAGAAGGAGAAGCAGAAGCAGAAGAAGAATTAGAAGAAGGAGAAGCAGAAGGAGTAGCAGAGAAGAAGAAGGTGAAAGAGAGGGAGAAAGAGAAAGAGAAGGATTAGGAGTAGGATAAGCAGAAGCAGAAAGAGAAGCAGAAGGAGAAGCAGGAGAAGCAGAAGAAGCAGAAGCAAGAGAAGCAGAAGAAGAAGCAGAAAGAGAAGCAGAAGAAGGAGAAATCGAAGGAGAAGCAGAAGAAGAAGGAGAAGCAGGACAAGCAGAAGAAGCAAAAGAAGGAGAAACAGAAGCAGAAGAAAAACAGAAGAAGCAGAAGTAGCACAAGCAGAAGCAGAATTAGAAGAAGAAGGGAGAAGGAGACGTACAAGAAGAAGGAGAAAGTAAAGCAGAAATAGAAGAAGAAGAAGAAGAAGAAGAAGAAGAAGAAGAAGAAGAAGAAGAAGAAGAAGAAGAAGAGCAAGAATCAAAAGAAGGAGAAGCAGAAGGAGAAGGAGAAGTATGAAAATCAGAAGAAGGAGAAGCAGAAGAAGCAGAAGGAGAAGCAGAAGAAGGAGAAGAAGAAGAAGGAGAAGCAGAAGAAACAGAAGAAGCATACTCAGAAGGAGAAAGAGAAGCAGAAGAAGTAGAAATCGAAGGAGAAGGAGAAGAAGAAGGAGAAGCAGGATAAGCAGAAGAAGAAGGAGAAGGAGAAACAGAAGCAGAAGAAACAGAAGAAGCACAAGCAGAAGCAGAATTAGAAGAAGAAGCAGAAGAAGGAGAAGGAGAAAGTAAAGCAGAAATAGAAGAAGAAGAAGAAGAAGAAGAAGAAGAAGAAGAAGAAGAAGAAGAAGAAGAAGAAGAAGAAGAAGAAGAAGAAG
>NW_012319575.1:0-1772 GCF_000151885.1 Dipodomys ordii
TGTCCCCGCTGTGTCCCCGCTGTGTCCCAATGTGTCCACCGCTGTGTCCCCGCAGGTTCACCGCTGTTTCACGCTGTGTCCCGCTGTGTTCCGTGGTGTCCCGCTTTGTCCCCCGTGTGGCCCCCCCTGAGCCACCTTTGTGTCCCCGCTGTGTCCCGCTGTGTCCTCGCTGTGTCCGCCTCTGTCTCCCGCTCTGTCCACCGCTGTGTCTCACGCTTTGTCCCTGCTGGGTCCCGCTGTGTCCCGCTCTGTTCCCCACTGTGTCCCCCGCTGAGTCCTCTATGTGTCGCCGCTGTGTCCCGCTGTGTCCTCGCTGTGTCCCCTGCTATCTCCCGCTTTGTTCCACGCTGTGTCCCGCTGTGTCCCGCTGTGTCCTCGCTGTGTCCCCGGCTGTGTCCTGCTGTGTTCCCGCTGTGTCCCAAGCTGTGTCCCGCTGTGTGCCCCGCTGTGTCCTGCTGGGTCCCGCTGTGTCCCCGCTGTGTCCCCGCTGTGTCCTCGCTGTGTTCCCCGCTGTGTCCCGCTGTGTCCCCCGCTGTGTCCCGCTTTGTCTACTGCTGTGTCCCCACTGTGTCCCTCTGTGTCTCGATGTGTCCCGCTGTGTCCTCGCTGTTTCCCACGCTGTGTTCTGCTGTGTCCTCGCTGTGTCCCCTGCTGTGTCCCGCTGTGTCCCGATGTGTCCTCACTGGGTCCCACTCTGTGTTCCGCTGTGTCCTCGCTTTGTCCCCCCGCTGTGTCCCGCTGTGTCCCCCGCTGTGCCCTGCAGTGTCCCGCTCTGTCCCGCTGTGTCCTCGCTGTGTCCCGCTGTGTCCCGCTGTGTCCCCCACTGTTTCCCCTGCTGTGTCCGGCTGTGTCCGCCACTGTGTCCCGCTCTGTCCCCCTCTGTGTCCCGCTGTGTCCCCCGCTGTGTCCCACTGTGTCCCCGCAGTGTCACTGCAGTTTCCTGCTGTGTCCCGCTGTGTTCCGTGGTGTCCCTCTTTGTCTCCCGCTGTGTCCCCCGCTGTGTCCCGCGGTGTCCGACTGTGTCCCGCTCTGTCCCCGCTGTGTCCCGCTGTGTCCCGCTGTGTCCCACTGCGTCCCGCTGTGTCCCGCTGTGTCCCCGCTGTGTCCTCGCTGTGTCCCGCTGTGTCTACTGCTGTGTCCCCACTGTGTCCCGCTGTGTCTCGCTGTGTCCCACTGTGTCCTCGCTGTTTCCCACGCTGTGTTCTGCTGTGTCCTCGCTGTGTCCCCCGCTGTGTCCCGTTGTGTACCCAGCTGTGTACCCCGCTGTGTCCTGCTGTGTCCCCGCTGTATCGATGCTGTGTCCCGCTTGGTCCCGCTGTGTTCCCCGCTGTGTCCCGCTGTTTACCCCTCTGTGTCCCCCGCTGTGTCCCGCTGTGTACTGCTGTGTAACCCGCTGAGTCCCGCTGTGTCCCCGCTGTGTCCCAATGTGTCCTCGCTGTGTCCCGCGCTGGGTCCCGCTGGGTCCCAATGTGTCCCCCGCTGTGTCCCGCTGTGTCTGGCTGTGTCCCCCGCTGTGTCCCCCGCTGTGTCCCCCGCAGTGTCAGCGCTGTGTCCCGCTGTGTCCTCGCTGTGTCCTCCGCTGTCTCCCGCTCTGTACCCCTCTGTGTCTCAAGCTTTGTCCCCGCTGTGTCCCACTGTGTCCCACTGTGTCCCGCTGTGCCCCCACTGTGTCCCGTTGTGTTCACAGCTGTGTACCACGCTGTGTAACGCTGTGTCCCACAGCTGTATCGACGCTGTGTACCGCTGGGTCCCGCTGTGTCCTCGCTGTGTTG
>NW_012319576.1:0-1772 GCF_000151885.1 Dipodomys ordii
TTTCCCCCACTGTGTCCTGCTGTGTCCTCGCTGTGTCTCCCGCTGTGTCCAGCTGTATCCCACTGTGTCCTCGCTGTGTACCATGCTGTGTTCCGCTGTGTCCTCGCTGTGTCCCCTGCTGTGTCCCTTTGTGTCCCCTATGTGTCCCCCCCTGTGTCCCGCTGTGTACCCCGCTGTGTCCAGCTATGTTCCTGCTCTGTCTCTCCCTTGTCCACCACTGTGTCCCACTGTGTCCGGTGGTGCCCCGCTTTGTCCCCCGCTGTTTCCCCCGGTGAGTCCCCACTGTGTCCCGCTGTGTCCACCGTTGTGTCCCGCTGTGTCCCCCGCTCTGTCCCGCTTTGTCCACTGCTGTGTCCCTGCTCTGTCCTGCTGTTTCCCTCGCTGTTTCCCGTTGTGTCCTTGTTGTGTCCCACGCTGTGTTCCACGGTGTCCTCGCTATGTCCCAATGTGTCCTCGCTGTGTCCCCCGCTGTGTCCAGCTGTGTCCCTGCTGTGTCCCCGCTGTCTACCCCGCTGTGTCCCGCTGTGTCCCACTGTGTACCCCGCTGTGTCCTGCTATGTTCCCGCAGTGTCCCCGCTGTGTCCCGCTGTGTCCCGCTGTGTCCCGTGCAGTCCCGCTTTGTCCCCCGCTGTGTTCCCCGGTGAGTCCCCGCTGTGTCCCCGCTGTGTCCCGCTGTGTCCTCCCTGTGTCCCCCGCTGTGTCCCGCTGTGTTATCCGCTGGGTCCCGCTGTGTCTACTGCTGTGTCCACGCTGTGTCCTGCTGTGATCCGCTGTGGCCCCGCTGTGTCCCGCTGTGTATACGCCGCTGTGTCCAGCTTTGTCCCTGCTGTGTCTCGCTGTGTTTCACGCTCTGTCCCCCACTGTGTCCCACTGTGTCCCCCGCTGTGTCCCGCTGTGTCCCGCTGTGTCCCCCGCTGTGTCCCGCTGTGTCCCCGCAGGGTCACCGCTGTTTCCCGCTGTGTCCCGCTGTGTTCCGTGGTGTTCCGCTTTGTCCCCCGCTGTGTCCCCCGCTGAGTTCCTGCTGTGTCCCACTGTGTCCCCCGCTGTTTCCCTGCTGTGTCCCTGCTGTATCCCGCTGTTTACTGCTCTATCACCGCTGAGTCCCACTGTGTCCCCGCTTTGTCCCGTGTGTCCCCGCTGAAACGACACTGTGTCCCGCTGGGTACCGCTGTGTCCTCGCTGTGTTCCCCGCTGTGTCAAGCTGTGTACCCCTCAGTGTCTCCCTATGTGTCCCGCTGTGTCCCCCACTGTGTCGCGCTGTGTCCCGCAGTGTCCTCCGCTGTGTCCCTCCTGTGTCCCCGCTGTGCCCTGCTGTATACTGCTGTGTCCCCCGCTGAGTCCCGCTGTGTCCCCGCTGTGTCCCGCTGTGTCCTCCCTGTGTCCCCCGCTGTGTCAACCACTGTGTCCCGCTGTGTCCCCTGCTGTGTCCCTCTGTGTCCACTGCTGTGTCCTCGCTGTGTCCCGCTTTTTCCCCCGCTTGTCCTGCTGTTTCCTCGCTGTGTCCCCCGCTGTGTCCGTGCTGTGACCCTCAGTGTCCCGGTGTGTCCCAGCTGTGGCCCCGCTGTGTCCCGCTGTGTATACCCCGCGGTGTCCTGCTTTGTCCCCGCTGTGTCTCATGCTTTGTCCCTTCTGTGTCCCACTGTGTCCCGCTGTGTCCCGCTGTGTCACGCTGTGTCCCGCTGTGCCCCAACTGTGTCCCCCACTGTGTCCCTTTGTGTCCCCAGCTGATGTAACCCGCTGTGTATCGCTGTGTCCCCGCTGTATCGACGCTG
>NW_012319577.1:0-1772 GCF_000151885.1 Dipodomys ordii
TTCTCAGGAACAGCGTGGGACACAGCAGGACATAGCGGGGGAAAGAGCGGGACACAGCGGGACACAGCGGGGGACACAGGATGGACACAGCGGTACACAGCGGGGGACAGATCGAGGACACATTGGGACACAGCGGGGACACAGTGGGACACAGCAGGGACACAGCGGGGGACACAGCGGGACACAGCGGGGGACACAGAGGGGGACACAGCGGGGAAAAAAGCGAGGCCATAGCAGAACACAGCGTGGGACACAGCGAGGACACAGCGGGACACAGCGGGACACAGCGTCGATACAGCGGGGACACAGCGGGACACAGCGAGGTACACAGCTGGGGACACAACGGGACACAGTGGGGGCACAGCCGGACACAGCGGGACACAGCGGTACACAGCAGGGACACTGCGGAAACATAGTTGGACACAGCGGGGTACACAGCGGGACACAGCGGGACACAGCTTGGGACACAGTGGGGACAAAGCGGCAGACAGCGGGGGACACAGCGAGGACACAGTGGGACACAGCGGCGACACAGTGGGGACTCACCGGGACTAAGCGGGGGACACAGCGTGACACAGCGGGACACAGCGAGGGACACAGCGGGGGACAACGGAGACAGAGAGGGGCCAAAGCGAGACACAGCGGTGATACAGCTGGACACAACGGAGTACACAGCGGGACACAGCGGGCACACAGCGGGGACACAGCGGGACAGAGCGGGACACAGCAGGGAACACAGGAAGGAAACAGCGGGACCCAGTGGGACACAGCGTCGATACAGTGGGACACAGCGGGGTACACAGCTGGGGACACAACGGGACAGAGCGGGGGATACAGCAAGGACACAGTGTGACCCAGCAGGACACAGCGGGGACACAGCGGGACCAAGCAGGGAAACCAGCGAGGACACAGTGGGACACAGCGGGGGACACAGCGAGAACACAGCGGGGGACAAAGCGAGGACACAGCGGGACCCAGCGGGATACAGCGTCGATACAGCGGGCACACAGCGTTACACAGCGTGGTACACAGCTGTAGACACAACGGGATTCAGTGGGGGCACAGCGGGACACAGCGGGACACAGTGGGACACAGCGGAGACAAAGCGTGAGACACAGCGGGGGACAGAGCTGGAGACAGCGGGGGACACAGGGAGGACACAGTGGGACACAGCGGTGACACAGCGGGGACTCAGCGGGGGACACAGCGGAGGACAAAGAGGGACACCACAGAACACAGCGGGACACAGCGGGAAACAGCAGTGACCCTGCCTGGACACAGTGGGACACAGCGGGGGACACAGCGGGGGACAGTGGAGACAGAGAGTGGCCACAGCGAGACAAGCGGTGACATAGCTGGACACAGCGGGGTACACAGCGGGACACAGTGGGCACACAGCGGGGACACAGCGGGACAGAGCGGGACACAGCGGGGACACAGTGGGACACAGCGGGACAAAGCGGGCGACACAACGGGATACAGCAGGCACACAGCTGGGACACAGCGGGACACAGAGGGACACAGCGGGTACAGAGCGGGACACAGCCGGACACAGCGGGACACAGCGGGGGACACAGCGGGACACAGTGGGGGACCCAGTGAGGACACAGCGGGACACAGCAGGGGACACAGCGAGGACACAGCGGGGGACACAGCGGGGGACACAGCGGGACACAGCGGGGAACACAGTGAGGACACAGCGGGACACAGCGTCGATAAAGCGGGGACACAGCGTTACATAGCGTGGTACACAGCTGTGGACACAACGGGAC
>NW_012319578.1:0-1772 GCF_000151885.1 Dipodomys ordii
TTCTTTTGCTTCTCCTTCTGCTTCAGTTTCTGCTTATGCTTCTTCGGATTCTTATGCTTCTGCTTCTCCTTCTTCTGCTTCTTCTGCTTCCCCTCCTTCTTTCTGCTTCTCCTTCTGTTTATGCTTCTCCTTCTGCTTCTGTTTCTTGTCCTTCTCCTGTTTCTTCTGCTTCTGCTTCTGCTTCTGCTTCTCCTGTTTCTGCTTCTCCTGCTTCTCCTTCTGCTGCTCTTTCTGCTTCTCCTGCTGCTTTTCCTTCTCCTGCTCCTTCTTCTGCTTCTCTTTCTGCTTCTCCTTCTGTTTCTCCTTCTCCTTCTCGTTCTTCTGCTTTTCCTTCTGCTTCTCCTTCTGCTTCTGCATCTTCTGCTTCTTCTGGTACTGCCTCTGCTTCTTCTGTTTCTTCTGCTTCTCCTTCTGCTTTTGCTTCTCTTTCTGCTTCTGCTTCTCCTTCTGCTTCTCCGCATTCTGCTTCTTCTGCTTCTCCTGCTTCTCCTTCTGCTTCAGGTTCTGCTTCTGCTTCTTCGGCTTCTTCTGCTTCTGCTTCTCCTGCTGCTGCTTCTTCTGCTTCTCCTGCTTCTCTTTTTGCTTTTCCTTCTGTTTCTGCTTCTCCTTCTGCTTCTGCTTCTTCTCCTTCTTCTGTTTCTTCTGCTTCTGCTTCTCCTGCTTCTGCTTCTCCTGCTTCTCATTCTGCTTCTCCTTCTTCTTCTGCTTCTCCTTTTGCTTCTGCTTCTCCTTCTGCTTCTGCTTCAATTTCTCCTTCTGCTTCTCATTCTGCTTCTGCGTCTTCTGTTTCTTCTGCTTCTCCTGCTTCTGCTTCTGCTGCTTCTCCTACTTCTCGTGCTGCTTTTCCTTCTGCGTCTCTTTCTGCTTCTGCTTATCCTTTTGCATCTCCTACTCCTAATCCTTCTCTTTCGCCTTCTCCGACTTCTTCTTCTTCTGCTTCTCTTGCTGCTTCTGCTTCTGCTTATTCTACTATTACTGTTTCTTCTGCTTCAGATTGTGCTTCTTCTGTTTCTCCTTCTGCTTCAGATTCTGCTTCTGCTTCTTCGGCTTCTCCTGTTTCTTCTGCTTCTGCTTCTCTTGCTTCTTCTGCTTCTCCTGCTTCTCTTTCTGCTTCTCCTTCTACTTCTGCTTCTCCTTCTGCTTCTGCTTCTGCTCTTCTCCTTCTTCTGTTTCTTTTGCTTCTGTTTCTTCTGCTTCTTCTTCTGTTTCTTCTGATTCTACTTCTGCTTCTCCTTCTTCTCCTCTTTCTGCATCTACTTCTGCTTCTTCTGATTCTCCTGCTTCTCCTTCGTGTTCTCCTTCTGTTTCTGCTTCTCTTTCTGCTTCTGCTTCTCCTTCTGCTGCTCCTTCTCCTTCTCCTTCTTCTGCTTCTCCCAGTGCTTCTGCTTCTGCTTCTTTTGCTTATTCTTTTTCTTCTGCTTCTGCTTCTCCTGCTTCTGCTTCTTCTGCTTCTACTGCTTCTCCTTATGCTTCTCCTTATGCTTCTTCTTCTTCTTCTTCTTCTTCTTCTACTTCTTCTTCTTCTTCTTCTTCTTCTTCTTCTTCTTCTTCTTCTTCTTCTTCTTCTTCTTCTTGTTCTTCTTCGTCTTCTTCTTCTCTTTCTTCTGCTTATGATTTTCCTGCTTCTTCTGCTTCTACTGCTTCTCTTTCTGCTTCTCATTCTGCTTCTCCTTCTCCTTCTGCTTCTCCTATTGATTCTGCTGCCCTTCCTTCTCCTTCTCCTTCTCCTACTTCTGCTTCTCCTTCTGCTTCTGCTTCTTCTGCTTCTCCTG
>NW_012319579.1:0-1772 GCF_000151885.1 Dipodomys ordii
TATTCTTTTCTACTGCTTCTGCTTCTTCTGCTCTACTTCTCTCATTATGCTTCTCTTCTCATCTCATCATCATCATCATACATCATCATCTCATCTCATCATCATCTCTCTCATCATCATCTCATCATCATCTCATCATCATCATCATCATCATCATCGTCATCATCATCATCTTCTCTTCATCTGCATCTTCTTTTCCTGCTTCTTCTGCTTCTACTGCTTCTCTTTCTGCTTCTCATTCTGCTTCTGCTTCTCCTTATGCTTCTCCTATTGCTTCTGCGGCTCTTCCTTCTCCTTCTCCTACTTCTACTTCTCCTTCTGCTTTTGCTTCTTCTGCTTCTCCTGCTTCTCCTTCTGCATCTTCTTCTGCTTCTGCTTCTCCTTCTGCATTTTCTTCTGCTTCTGCTTCTCCTTCGCTTCTCCTTCTGCTTCTTCTGCTTCTCCTTCTGATTCTCCTTCTGCTTCTGCTTCTGTTTTTCCTTCTCCTTCTCGTTCTTCTGTTTTTCCTTCTGCTTCTCCTTCTGCTTCTGCTGCAACTGCTACTGCTTCTGCTTCTACTGTTTCTTCTGCTTCTCCTACTTGTCTTGCTGCTCCTTCTTCTTCTTCTCTTTCTGCTTCTCCTTCTGTTTCTCCTTCTTCTCCTTCTAGTTCTTCTGCTTTTCCTTCCGCTTCTCCTTCTGCTTCTGCATCTTATGCTTCTTCTCCTACTGCCTCGGCTTCTTCTGCTTCTCCTTCTGCTTCTCCGTCTGCTTTTGTTTCTCTTTCTGCTTCTCCTTCTGCTTCTCCAGATTCTGCTTCTTCTGCTTCTCCTGCTTCTCCTTCTGCTTCAGGTTCTGCTTCTGTTTCTTCGACTTCTTCTGCTTCTGCTTCTCCTGCTGCTACTTCTTCTGCTTCTCCTGCTTCTCTTTCTGCTTTTCCTTCTGTTTCTGCTTCTCCTTCTGCTTCTGCTTCTTCTCCTTCTTCTGTTTCTTCTGCTTCTGCTTCTCCTGCTTCTGCTTCTCCTGCTTCTCGTTCTGCTTCGCTTTCTGCTTTTCCTTCTCCTTCTCCTTCTTCTGCTTCTCCTTCTGCTTCTACTTCTCCTTCTGCTTCTGATTCTGCTTCTGCTTCTTTGGCTTCTCCTGTTTCTTCTGCTTCTGCTTCTCCTCCTTCTTCTGCTTCTCCTGCTTCTCTTTCTGCTTCTCCTTCGCTTCTGCTTCTGCTTCTGCTTCTGCTCTTCTCCTTCTTCTGTTTCTTTTGCTTCTGTTTCTTCTGCTTCTTCTTCTCCTGTTTCTTCTGATTCTACTTCTGCTTCTCCTTCTTCTCCTCTTTCTGCTTCTACTTCTGCTTCTTCTGATTCTCCTGCTTCTCCTTCTTGTTCTCCTTCTGTTTGTGCTTCTCTTTCTGCTTCTGATTCTCCTTCTTCTGCTCCTTCTCCTTCTCCTTCTTCTGCTTCTCCCACTGCTTCTGCTTCTTTTGCTTATTCTTTTTCTTCTGCTTCTGCTTCTCCTTCTTCTGCTTCTACTGCTTCTCCTTATGCTTCTCCTTATGCTGCTTCTTCTTCTTCTTCTTCCTCTTCTTCTCCTTCTTTTTCGTCGTCTTCTTCTTCCTTTCTTTCTTCTGCTTCTGCTTTTCCTGCTTCTTCTGCTTCTACTGTTTCTCTTTCTGCTTCTCATTCTGCTTCTGCTTCTCCTTCTGCTTCTCCTATTGCTTCTGCTGCACTTCCTTCTGCTTCTCCTTCTCCTACTTCAGCTTCTCCTTCTGCTTCTTCTGCTTCTCCTGCTTCTCGTTCTGCA
>NW_012319580.1:0-1772 GCF_000151885.1 Dipodomys ordii
TGGTGTTTATTTTGAATAAGAATCTGAAAGTTTAGCTGAAGTAGAATTATATTGAGGTTCAGATGTCTAGGCATGAGTGGCAGAAGCTGAATCAGAATGAGAAGCACTAGAAGGAGAAATTGAAGGTGTAGGATTTCGAGAAGCAGAAGGATAAGTAGGAGAAGCATAAGAAGAAGAAGCAAGAGAAGCAGAAACAGAAGATACAGAAGGTGAAGAGTTGAAGCAGAAGGAGAAGCAGAAGGAGAAGCGGTAGAAGCAGAAGCTGAAGCAGAAAAAGAAGAAACAGATGATGCAGAAAAAGAAGAAACAGATAAAGCAGATGAAGCAGAAGAAGAAGAAGGAGAAGGAGAAAGAGAAGAAGGAGAAGGAGAAAGAGAAGGATTAGGACTAGGAGAAACAGAAGGAGAAGGAGAATGAGAAGGAGAAGCAGAAGGAGAATGAGAAGGAGAAGCAGGAGAAGCAGAAGAAGCAGAAGCTGGAGAATCAGAAGCAAAGAAACATAGGAAGGAGAAGGAGAAACAGGAGTAGAAGCAGAAAGAGAAGCAGAAGAAGGAGCAGTAGTAAGGAAAAGCGGCAGGAGAAACAGAAAGAGCAGCAGAAGGAGAAGCAGGAAATGCAGAAACAGGAGAAGAACAAGCAGAAGAAACAGGAGAAGGACAAGAAGCAAAAGCAGAAGGAGAAGCAGAAAGAGAAGGAGGGGAAGCAGAAGAAGCAGAAGCAGGAGAAGCAGAAGCATAAGAATCCGAAGAAGCAGAAGCAGAACCTGAAGCAGAAGGAGAAGCAGGAGAAGCAGAAGAAGCAGAATCTTAAAAGCAGAATGAGAAGCAGAAGGAGAAGGAGAAGCAGAAAGAGAATCAAAAGCAGAAGGAGAAGCAGAAGAAACAGAAGAAGTAGAAGCATTAGCAGTTGTAGCAGAAGCAATAGGAAAAGCAGAAAGAAAAGCAGAATAACAAGAAGGAGAAGGAGAAACAGAAGGAGAAGCAGAAAGAGAAGTAGGTAAAGCAGAAGAAGAAGAAGCAGAAGGAGAATCAGAAGGAGAAGCAGAAGAAGAAGAAGCAGGAGAAGCAGAAACAGAAGAAACAGAAGGAGAAGAGCAGAAGCAGAAGGAGAAGCAGAAGGAGAAGCAGAAGAAGTAGAAGCTGATGCAGAAGAAGAAGAAACAGAAAAAAGCAGAAGAAGCAGAAGAAGCAGAAGAAGAAGAAGCAGGAGAAGAAGAAGAAGAGGAAGAAGAAGAAGAAGAAGAAGAAGAAGAAGAAGAAGAAGAAGAAGAAGAAGAAGAAGAAGAAGAAGAAGAAGAAGAAGAAGAAGAAGGAGAAGGAGAAAGAGAAGGATTAGGAGTAGGAGAAACAGAAGGATAAACAGAAGCAGAAAGAGAAGGAGAAGGAGAAGCAGGAGAAGCAGAAGAAGCAGAAGCAGGGGAAGAAGAAGCAGAATGAAAAGCAGAAGAAGGAGAAATTGAAACAGAAGAAGATGCAGAAGGAGAAGCAGAAGCAGTAGTAGAAGCAGAAGAAGGAGAAGCAGAAGGAGAAGCATAAAGAGAAACAGAAGGAGAAGCAGGAGAAGCAGAAGCAGGAGAAGCAGAATCAGAAGAAATAGAAGAAGGAGAAAAAGCAGAAGAAGAAACAGAAGCAGAAACAGAAGGAGAAGCAGAAATTGAAGCAGAAGAAGCCGAAGAAGCAAAAGCAGAACCTAAAGCAGAAGGAGAAGCAGGAGAAGCAGAAGAAGCAGAATCTGGAGAAGAAGAAGGAGAACCAGAAGGAGAAGCAGAAGCA
>NW_012319581.1:0-1772 GCF_000151885.1 Dipodomys ordii
TGTCTCTCCCGCACACCGCCCACATCTCTCACTCTCCCGCACAGAGAACACCTCTCTCTATCTACCGCCCACCACCCACCTCTCTCTCTCTCCCGCCCACCGCCCACCTCTCTCTCTCTCCCGCACAGCGCCCCCCTCTCTCTCTGTCTCTCTCTCCCGCACAGCGCCCACCTCTCTCTCTCTCTCCCGCACAGTGCCCACCTCTCTCTCTTCTCTCTCCCGCCCACCGCCCACCTCTCTCTCTCTCTCCCCGCACAGCGCCCACCTCTCTCTCTCTCCCGCCCACCGCCCACCTCTCTCTCTCTCCCGCACAGCGCCCACCTCTCTCTCTCTCTCTCCCGCACAGCGCCCACCTCTCTCTCTCTCTCCCGCACAGTGCCCACCTCTCTCTTCTCTCTCCCGCCCACCGCCCACCTCTCTCTCTCTCTCCCCGCACAGCGCCCACCTCTCTCTCTTCTCTCTCCCGCCCACCGCCCACCTCTCTCTCTCCCGCACAGCGCCCACCTCTCTCTCTCTCTCTCTATCCCGGCACAGCGCCCACCTCTCTCTCTCTCTCCTGCACAGCGCCCACCTCTCTCTCTCTCCCCACACAGCACCCACCTCTCTCTCTCTCCCGCACAGCGTCCACGTCTCTCTCTCTCTGCACAGCACCCACCTCTCTCTCTCTCCCGCACAGCGCCCACCTCTCTCTCTGTGTCTCCCGCACAACGCCCACCTCTCTCTCTGTGTCTCCCGCACAGCGCCCACTTCTCTCTCTCTCTCTCTCCCGCACACCGCCCACCTCTCTCTCTCTCTCTCCCGCCCACCGCCCACCTCTCTCTCTGTCTCTCTCCCGCACAGTGCCCACCTCTCTCTCTCTCTCTCCCGCACAGTGCCCACCTCTCTCTCTCTCTCCCGCCCACCGCCCACCTCTCTCTCTCTCCCGCCCACCGCCCACCTCTCTCTCTCTCCCCGCACAGCGCCCACCTCTCTCTCTCCCGCCCACCGCCCACCTCTCTCTCTCTCCCGCACAGCTCCCACCTCTCTCTCTGTCTCTCTCTCCCGCACAGCGCCCACCTCTCTCTCTCTCCCGCACAGTGCCCACCTCTCTCTCTTCTCTCTCCCGCCCACCGCCCACCTCTCTCTCTCTCTCCCCGCACAGCGCCCACCTCTCTCTCTCCCGCCCACCGCCCACCTCTCTCTCTCTCCCGCACAGCTCCCACCTCTCTCTCTGTCTCTCTCTCCCGCACAGCGCCCACCTCTCTCTCTCTCCCGCACAGTGCCCACCTCTCTCTCTTCTCTCTCCCGCCCACCGCCCACCTCTCTCTCTCTCTCCCCGCACAGCGCCCACCTCTCTCTCTTCTCTCTCCCGCCCACCGCCCACCTCTCTCTCTCTCTCCCGCACAGCGCCCACCTCTCTCTCTCTCTCTCTCTCTCGGCACAGCGCCCACCTCTCTCTCTCTCTCTCCGCACAGCGCCCACCTCTCTCTCTCTCTCCCCCCGCACAGGGCCCACCTCTCTCTCTGGCCACCTCTCTCTCTCTCTCTCTCCCTCTCTGCACAGGGCCCACCTCTCTCTCTCCGCCCACCTCTCTCCGCACCGTGTTTGTGACGTCTTCCAGGTGCTTCACTCTCCCCCGGACACAGAACCCGTTTTCCAAAAGCCCAGACTCTTTATCTCTGGGAGGGGAGGGGACAGTTGGAGGACACAAGACTGTGGCTCCTGACCTTGAATGGTGATCAGAGGCACATCCCAAGAAGCGACTCTCAAGGCTGATCTAAGGTCGTCTCTCT
>NW_012319582.1:0-1772 GCF_000151885.1 Dipodomys ordii
TCAGCGGGGGACACAGCGGGACACAGCGGGGGACACAGCGGGGACACAGCAGGGACACAGCGGGGGACACAGCGGGAAACAGCGAGGGACACTGCGGGTGACACAGCGGGACACAGTGTGGAACACAGAGAGTACACAGCGGGATCCAGCGGGACACAGCGTCGATACAGCGGGGACACAGCGTGACACAGCAGGGTACATAGCTGGTGCACAACGGGACACAGTGGGGGACATAGCGGGACACAGCGGGACACAGTGGGACACAGCGGGTCACAGCGGGGACAAAGCGGGAACTCAGCGGGGGACACAGCGGGGGACAAACGGGACACCACGGAATACAGCGGGATACAGCGGGACACAGGGGGGACACAGCAGGACACAGCGGGACACAGAGGGGGACACAGCGGGACACAGCGGGGGACAGAGCGGGGGACAAAGCGGGACACCACGGGTCACAGTGTGTCACATCGGGACACAGCGGCGACACTGCGGGGACACAGCGGGACAAAATGGGGGACACAGCGGGACACAGCGGGAGACAGCATTGGACACAGGAGGGGATAGCGGGGGACAGAGAGGGGACACAGCGGAACACAGCGGTGACACAGCTGGACACAGCTGGGTACACAGCGGGACATAGAGGACACACAGCGGGGACACAGCGGGACACAGCGCGGAACTCACCGGGACACAGCGGGGGACACAACAAGGACACAGCGGAACACTGTGGGAGACACAGCCAGGACACATCCGGACCCAGTGGAACACAGTGTGACACAGCGGGGACACAGCAGGGGACACAGCGGGACACAGTGGGGGACACAGGGGGGACAAAGCGGGACACAGCGGGGGACACAGCGGGACACAGCGGGACACAGCGGGGACACAGCAGGGAAACAGCGGGACACAGTGGGGGACACAGGGGGGACAAAGCGGGACACAGCGGGAGACACAGCGGGGGACACAGCGGGGGACACAACCGGACACAGCGGGACACAGCACGGGAAACAGGGGAGACCCAGCGGGACCCAGCGCGGGACACAGCGTGGACACATTGGGACACAGCGGGGACACAGCGGGACACAGCGGGGGGCACAGCAGTACACAGCGGGACACAGCGGGTCACAGCGAGGGACACAGAGGGGTACATAGCGGGACACAGTGGGGAACACAGGGAGGACACAGCGGGACCCAGCGGGACACAGCGTCGATACAGCGGGGACACAGCGGGACACAGTGGGGTACACAGCTGGAAACACAACGGGACACAGCGGGGGACACAGCGAGGACACAGCAGAACACAGCGTGGAAAACAGCGAGGACACAGCGGGACACAGTGAGACACAGCGGGACACAGTGGGGACACAGCAGTAGACACAGTGAGACACAGCGAGGGACACAGCGGGACACAGCCGGGGACACAGCGGGACACAGCGAGGGACACAGCGGAGGACACAGCGGGACACAGCGGGGAACAAAGAGAGGACACAGCGGGACCCAGCGGGACACAGCGTCGATAGAGCGGGGACACAGCGGGACACAGCGGTGACACAACCGGACTCAGCGGGGGACACTGTGGGACCCAGCGGGACCCAGTGGGGACACAGCAAGGACACAGCGGGGGACACAGCGGGACACAGCGGGACACAGCGGGAAACACAGCGAGGGACACTGCGAGAGACACAGCGGGACACAGTGGGGAACACAGAGAGAGACACAGCAGGACCCAGCGGGACACAGCGACGATTACAGCGGGGACACAGCAGGACTGA
>NW_012319583.1:0-1771 GCF_000151885.1 Dipodomys ordii
GCTTCTCTTTCTGCTTCCCTTCTGCTTCTGCTTCTCCTTCTGACTTCTGCTCTTCTCATTCTTCTGTTTCTACTTCTCTGCTTCTCCCCGCTTCTGCTTCTTCTGCTTCTCCTGCTTCTCGTCTGCTTCTCTTCGTCGGCTTCTCTTTCTACTTCTGCTTCTCCCGCTTCTGCTTCTTCTCTTTAGTTCTTCTCCTTCTGCTTCTGCTTCTTCTGCTTCTCCTGCTTCTCTTTCTGCATCTCCTTCTGCTTGTGCTTTTCCTTGTGCTTCTTCTTCTGCTTCTCCTTTTCTTTCTTCTGCTTCTCCGTCTGTTTATACTTCTGCTTTTCCTGATTCTTTTTCTGCTTCTGCTTCTGCTTCTCCTTCTGTTTCTCCTTCTCCTTCTCGTTCTTCTTCTATTTCTTGTGCTTCTTTTTCTGCTTCAACATCTTCAGCTTCTTCTGCTACTGCTTCTGATTCTTCTGTTTCTTCTGCTTCTCCTTCTGATTTTGGTTCTCTTTCTGCTTCTGCTTCTCCTTCTGCTTCTGCAGATTCTGCTTCTTCTGCTTCTCCTGCTTCTCCTTCTGCTTCAGGTTCTGCTTCTGCTTCTTCGGATTCTTATGCTTCTGCTTCTCCTGCTTCTGCTTCTTCTGTTTCCGCACCTTCTCTTTCTGCTTCTCCTTCTGTTTTTGCTTCTCCTTCTGCTTCTGCTTCTTCTCCTTATTCTGTTTCTTCTGCTTCTGCTTCTCCTGCTTCTGCTTCTCCTGCTTCTCGTTCTGCTTCTCTTTCTGCTTTTCTTTCTGCTTCTCCTTCTCCTTCTTATGCTACTCCTTCTGCTTCTGCTTCAATTTCTCCTTCTGCTTCTCATTCTGCTTCTGCGTCTTCTGTTTCTTCTGCATCTCCCGCTTCTGCTTCTCCTGCTTCTCCTACTTCTGGTGCTGCTTTTCCTTCTGCGTCTTTCTGATTCTGCTTATCCTTTTGCTTCTCCTATTCCTAATCCTTTTCTCTCGCCTTCTCAGTCTTCTTCTTCTGCTTCTCCTGCTGCTTCTGCTTCTGCTTATTCTACTATTTCTGTTTCTTCTGCTTCTGCTTCAGATTGTGCTTCTTCTGTTTCTCCTTCCGCTTCAGATTCTGCTTCTGCTTCTTCGGCTTCTTCTGTTTCTTCTGCTTCTGCTTCTCCTGCTTCTTCTGCTTCTCCTGCTTCTCTTTCTGCTTCTCCTTCTGCTTCTGCTTCTCCTTCTGCTTCTGCTTCTGCTCTTCTCCTTCTTCTGTTTCTTTTGCTTCTGTTTCTTCTGCTTCTTTTTCTTCTGTTTCTTCTGATTCTACTTCTGCTTCTCCTTCTTCTCCTTCTCTTTCTGCTTCTACTTCTGCTTCTTCTGATTCTCCTGCTTCTCCTTTTGTTGTCCTTCTGTTTCTGCTTTTCTTTCTGCTTCTGCTTATCCTTCTGCTGCTCCTTCTCCTTCTCCTTCTGCTTCTCCCAGTGCTTCTGCTTCTGCTTTTTTGCTCATTCTTTTTCTTCTGCTTCTGCTTCTTCTACTTCTGCTTCTTCTGCTTCTACTGCTTCTCCTTATGCTTCTCCTTATTCTTCTCCTTATGCTTCTCCTTATGCTTCTTCTTCTTCTTCTTCTTCTTCTTCTTCTTCTTCTTCTTCTTCTTCTTCTTCTTCTTCTTCTTCTTCTTCTTCTTCTTCTTCTTCTTCTTCTTCTTCTTCTTCTTCTTCTTCTTCTTCTCTTTCTTCTGCTTCTTCCTTTCCTGCTTCTTCTGCTTCTACTGCTTCTCTTTCTGCTTCTCA
>NW_012319584.1:0-1771 GCF_000151885.1 Dipodomys ordii
GGACAGATTGGGCCACAGCGGGGTACACAGTTGGGGACACAACGGGGCACATCGGAGGACACAGCAAGGACTCAGTGGAACACAGCGTGGGACACAGTGAGGACACAGGGGGACACAGCGGGACACAGCGGGACAGAGCAGGAACACAGCAGTAGACACAGCGGGACACAGCCGGGGACACATTGGGACACAGCGGGGACACAGCGGGGACACAGTGGTACTCAGCGGGGGACACAGCAGTACACAGCGGGACACAGCGGGGACACAGTGGGGACTCAGCGGGGGACACAGCGGGGGACAAAGCGGGACACCACGGGACAGAGCGGGACACAGCGGGGACAATGGGGAGACAGAGCGGGAAACAGCGAAGACACAGCGGGACACAGCGGGGGACACAGCGGGACACAGCGGCGGACACACCGGGACAAAGCAGGGTACAGAGCAGGGGACACATCGGGATACAGAGGGACACAGCGGGGGACCCAGCGGGAAACAGTTGGGGGCCCAGCGAGGACACAGCGGGACACAGCGGGGGACACAGACAGGAAAAGAGTGAGGGACACACCGGGGGACACAGCGGGACACAGCAGGGAACACAGTGAGGACACAGCGGGACTCAGCGGGACCCAGCGTCGATACAGCGGGGATACAGCGTTACACAGTGTGGTACAAATCTATGGACACAAGGGGACACAGTGGGGGCACAGCGGGACAGAGCGGGACACAGTGGGACACAGCGAGGACAAATCGTGAGACACAGCGGGGGACAGAGCGGGAGACAGCGGGGGACTCAGCGAGGACACAGCAGGACACAGCGGGACACAGCAGGGACAGAGCGGAACACAGTGGGACCCAGCCGGACACAGCAGGGGACAAAGCGGGACACAGCGGGGACCCAGCGAGGACACAGCGGGACACAGCGGGGACACAGCGAGGACACAGCGGGGGACAGAGCGGGGGACACTGCGGGACACAGCGGGGAACACAGCAAGGACACAGCGGGACCCAGCGTCGATACAGCGGGGACACAGCGTTACACAGCGTGGTACACAGCTGTGGACACAACGGGACACAGTGGCTGCACAGCGGGAAACAGCGGAACACAGTGGGACACAGCTGGGACAAAGCGTGAGACACAGCGGGGGACAGAGCGGGAGACAGCGGGGGACACAGCGAGGACACAGTGGGACACAGCTGGACACAGGGTCGATACAGCGGGGACACAGTGGGCCACAGCGGGGTACACAGCTGGGGACACAACGGGGCACATCGGGGGACACAGCAAGGACTCAGCGGAACACAGCGTGGGACACAGTGAGGACACAGGGGGACACAGCGGGACACAGAGGGACACAGCAGGAACAAAGCAGTACACACAGCGGGACACAGCAGGGGACACAGCGGGACACAGCGGGGGACACAGGGAGGACAGAGCGGGACAAGGCGGGGACACAGCGGGAACTCAGCGTGGGACACAGCGGGGGACAAAGCGGGACACCACGGGACACAGCGAGACACAGCGGGGACAAGGGGGAGACAGAGCGGGACACAGCGAGGACACAGCGGGACACAGCGGGGGACACAGCGAGGACACAGCGGGACACAGCGGGGGACACAGCGAGGACACAGCGGGGGACATAGCGGGGGACACTGCGGGACACAGCAGGGAACACAGCGAGGATACAGCGAGACCCAGCGAGACACAGCGTCGATACAGCGGGGATACAGCGTTACACAGTGTGGAACACATCTGTGGACACAAGGGGACACA
>NW_012319585.1:0-1771 GCF_000151885.1 Dipodomys ordii
TGTCCCCCGCTGTGTCCCGCTGTATCCCGGTGAGTCCCGCTCTGTCCCCCCGCTGTGTCCCAACTGTGCCCCTGCTGTGTCCCCGCTGTGTCCCACTGTGTCCCGCTGTGTGACCCCTATGTTCCCCTCTGTGTCTGCTGTGTCCCCTGCTGTGTCCCCGCTGTGCCACGCTGTGTCCCCGCGGTGTAAGGCTGTGTCCCCCTTTGTGTCCCTCTGTGTCCCCGCTGTGTCCCTGCTGTGTCCACATGTGTCACGCTGTGTCCTCACTGTGTATCCCTCTGTGTCCCGCAGTGTCCTTGCTGTGTCCCCCACTGTGTCCCTGCTGTGACCCGATGTGTCCCTGCTGTGTCCCCCGCTGTGTCCCGCTGTGTCCCGCTGTGTCCCCGGCTGTGTCCCCCGCTGTGTCCCGCTCTTTCCCGCTGTGTCCCGCTGTGTCCTTGCTGTGTCCCCATTTGTGTCCCGCTGTGTCCTCTCTGTGTCCCCCGCTGTGTCCCGCTGTGTCCCCATGTGTCACGCTGTGTCCTCTCTGAGTATCCCTCTGTGTCCCGCTGTGTCCTCACTGTGTCCCACACTCTGTCCCCGCTGTGACCCGCTGTGTCCCTGCTGTGTCCCTGCTGTGTCCCGCTGTGTCCCGCTGTGTCCCCGATGTCCCCCGCTGTGTCCCGTTGTGTCCCCGCTGTCTGCATGTGTGTCCCCGCTGTCTCCCTCTGTGTCCCCCGTTGTGTCCCGCTGTGTCCTCGCTGTGTCCCCAGCTGTGTCCCGCTGTGTCCTCCGCTGTGTCCCCCACTGTGTCCGGCTGTGTCCCCGGCTGTGTCCCCCGCTGTGTCCTGCTGTGTCCCGCTGTGTCCCCTCTGTCCGCCGGTGTGTCACCGCTGTCCCCGCTTTGTCCTCCGCTGTGTCCCGCTGTGTCCTCGCTGTGTCTCACTGTGTCCCCGCTTTGTCTCCGCTGTGTCCCGCTGTGTCCCTGGTGTGTCCTCGTTGTGTAACCGCTGAGTCCCTCTGTGTCCCCGCTGTGTCCCACTGTGTCCCCCGCTGTGTCCCCGCTGTGTCCCTGCTGTGTCTCCGCTGTGTCGTGCTCTGTCCCCGCTGTGTCCCGCTGTGTCCCGCTGTGTCCCCGCTGTGTCCCGATGTGTACCGCTGTCTGCCTCTGTGTGCCCCGCTGTGCCCTGCTGTGTCTCCCGCTGTGTCCTGCTGTGTCCTCGCTGTGTCCCCCGCTGTTTCCCACTGTTTTCCCTGCTGTGTCACCCTCGGTGTCCTTTGATGTGTCCCCAGCTGAGTCCCGCTGTGTCCCCTGCTGTTTACTGCTGTGTCCCCCACTGTGTCCCCCACTTTGTCCCCGCTGTGTCCCCGCTCTGTCCCGGTGTGTCCCGCTGTGCCCTCTGTCTCGCCCCCTGTGTCCCCCTGTTTCTCCGCTGTTTCCCACTGTGAACCCCGCGCTGTCCTGCTGTGTCCCCGTTGTCCACCGGTGTGTCTCGCTGTGTCCCCGCTCTGTCCCCACTGTGTCCCCCGCTGTGTCCTCGCTGAGTCCCACTCTGTCCCCACTGTGTCCCGCTTTGTCCTGCTGTGTCTCCCTGCTGACCCCCTTTGTGTCCCACGCTGTGTTCCGCTGTGTCGCTGCTCTGTCCCGCTGTGTCCCCTCTGTGTGCCCGGTGTGTCCCGCTGTGTCCCCGCTGTGTCCCCGCTGTGTCCCCCGCTGTGTCCCCGCTGTGTCCCACTCTGTTCCAAACTGTGTCCCGCTTTGTCCCGCTGTGTCTCCCTGCTGTCCCCCTTT
>NW_012319586.1:0-1771 GCF_000151885.1 Dipodomys ordii
GGCTCGTTAGGCTTTTCACCTCTACCTTAAAATCTTCTCACTATTTTCGCCACATAGATGAGTTGGCCCTGTGGTAGGCTGTTCTAAGGTAGCTCGTCTGATTTCGGGGTCTCTGGCTTAAGTTCTCTTTGTCAGGTGTTTTCTAGTTAGCTCATTATGCAAAAGGTATAAGGTTGAATCTTTGCTTTTTTATACTTAGGTTTATCTTTCATCATTCCCTTACGGTACTATTTCTATAGCGCTAAATTAAATTTTCTATCGCCTATACTAATATAGTTAGTAAATGATTTAGTTTACATGAAGGTAATATAGTAAATTTTATGATTTGTTAGGCTAGGTATGGTTCAAAATATTCATAGAGTGTGAAATCTTCTGAGTGTAAGTCAGATGCTTTTTTTAAGCTATATTTTGATTTTTCCAAGTGCACTTTCCAGTACACTTACCTTGTTACGACTTGTCTCCTCTCAATCTTTTGTAATTAGGTGTTATGTACTTTTAATTGTTGAGAAATTGAGGAGGGTGACGGGCGGTGTGTGCGTGCTTCATTGCTCTATTCAATTAAACACTCTAGTTTTAATTTACTACTAAATCCTCCTTTATTCTACGGATTTCACGTAGAGTTTCGTAATGTTCTAGTAATAGAAAATGTAGCCCATTTCGCTCCACTCCATGGGCTACACCTTGACCTAACTTCTTTAGTAATACTGATTAGGCTTACTTTATTTCCTTTTTAGGGTTAACTGAAGATGGCGGTATATAGGCTGAATTAGCAAGGAGTGGTGAGGTAAATCGGGGATCATCGGTTATGGAACAGGCTCCTCTAGGTGGATATAAAGCACCGCCAAGTCCTTTGAGTTTTAAGCGGTGGCTTGTAGTTCTCTGGCGAGTAGTAATGTTATGAACTACTTATGTTTATGGCTAATTATAGTGGGGTATCTAATCCCAGTTTAGTAATAGCTTTAGTGCTACAAAATTAGAGTTACTTTCGTTATTGATTTTTACTTTGGCTTTGGCTTTTTACAGCGAAGACTAGTCTTAGCTCTATTTGATAAATATTTAAGCACTCTTTACGCCGGTAGAATATTAACTTGGGTCTTTCGTATGACCGCGGTGGCTGGCACGAAATTTACCAACCCTGTTTTTGTCAGTATGACTTAGTCAAACTTTCGTTCATTGCTTAAATTTTATCACTGCTGTATCCCGTGGGGGTGTGGTTAAACTTAGTGTTTTTAGCTGCGTGTAATTATCACGCGTGCTTTATACTTGCTCCTTGTAGTCTTTAGAGAACATAGGGCTGAACTCACTGGCTTACGGATATTTGCATGTGTAAATCTACTGACAGCTAATATTAAGGCTAGGACCAAACCTTTGTGTTTATGGAACCTAGAGATTCTTCTAGACATTTTCAGTGTCTTGCTTTAGATTATAAGCTACATGAACTAGTAGATTTAGGAAATGTATGTTGTGGTGAAGTTTTTGATTGGTTAAATTTTAAGGGTGAAATAATTTGCTGATAATTTAAAATAATACTGGCATATATGTTAAATTAATAATTAAACTCCTAATAAGGTTGTAAAATGGCCTGTTTAAGTATATTTTGCCATGTTGTGGTTTGGGTTAAAATTTGGTATTGTGGTTTTTTATGTCCTAAAGCATTCATAAAATGTCCAAGTGCTTATCTTATATGGGGGGTTTGAATGTTAGACATGAAGTCCAGCTTGACTGTAATTGACTGTTACGAGCCTTTGACGGCGTAGCTGAGCCTCGCATC
>NW_012319587.1:0-1771 GCF_000151885.1 Dipodomys ordii
GAAGAAGAAGAAGAAGAAGAAGAAGAAGAAGAAGGAGAAGCATAAGGAGAAGCATAAGGAGAAGCATAAGGAGAAGCATAAGGAGAAGCATAAGGAGAAGCAGTAGATGCAGGAGAAGCAGAAGAAATAGAATAAGCAAAAGAAGCAGGAGCAGAAGCAGTGGGAGAAGCAGAAGAAGGAGAAGGAGAAGGAGCAGCAGAAGGAGAAGAAGAAGCAGAAAGAGAAGCAGAAACAGAAGGAGAACAAAAGGAAAAGCAGGAGAATCAGAAGAAGAAGAAGTAGAAACAGAAAGAGAAGTAGAAGAAGGAGAAGCAGAAGTATAATCAGAAGAAACAGAAGAAGAAGAAGAAGAAGAAGAAGAAGAAGAAGAAGAAGAAGAAGAAACAGAAGCAAAAGAAACAGAAGAAGGAGAAGAGCAGAAGCAGAAGCAGAAGGAAAAGCAGAAGCAGAAGGAGAAGCAGAAAGAGAAGCAGGAGAAGCTGAAGAAGCAGGAGAAGCAGAAGCAGAAGAAACAGGAGAAGCCGAAGAAGCAGAAGCAGAATCTGAAGCAGAAGGAGAAACAGAAGAAGCACAATCTGAAGCAGAAGCAGAAGAAACAGAAATAGTAGAATAAGCAGAAGCAGAAGCACCAGGAGAAGCAGAAGAAGAAGAAGGAGAAGGCGAAAGAGAAGGATTAGGAGTAGGAGAAGCAAAAGGATAAGCAGAACCAGAAAGAGACGAAGAAGGAGAAGCAGCACGAGAAGTAGGAGTAGCAGGAGAAGAAGAAGCAGGAGAAGCAGAAGAAACAGAAGGCGCAGAAGCAGAATGAGAAGCAGAAGGAGAAATTGAAGCAGAAGCAGAAGCAGAAGGAGAAGCAGAAGCAGAAGAAGAAGCAGAAGAAGGAGAAGGACAAGGAGAAGGAGAAAGAGAAGCAGAAAGAGAAGCAGAACGAGAAGCAGGAGAAGCAGAAGCTGGAGAAGCCGAAGCAGAAGAAACAGAAGAAGGGGAAGAAGCAGAAGCAGAAGGAGAAGCAGAAACAGAAGGATAAGCAGAAAGAGAAGCAGGAGAAGCAGAAGAAGCAGCAGCAGGACAAGCAGAAGCAGAAGAAGCCGAAAAAGCAAAAGCAGAACCTGAAGCAGAAGGAGAAGCAGGAGAAGCAGAATTTGGAGAAGCAGAAGGAGAAGCAGAAGCAGAAAGAGAAGCAAAAGCAGAAGGAGAAGCAGAAGAAACAGAAGAAGCAGAGGCAGTAGCAGAAGAAGCAGAAGATTCAGAAGCAGAAGGAGAAGCAGAAGGAAAAGCAGAAGAACTAGAAGGAGAAGGAGAAGGAGAAACAGGAGTAGAAGCAGAAAGAGAAGCAGAAGTAGGAGCAGTAGAAGGAAAAGCGGCAGGAGAAACAGAAAGAGCAGCAGAAGGAGAAGCAGGAAATGCAGAAACAGGAGAAGAACAAGCAGAAGAAACAGGAGAAGGACAAGAAGCAGAAGCAGAAGGAGAAGCGGAAACAGAAGGAGGGGAAGCAGAAGAAGCAGAAGCAGGAGAAGCACAAGCATAAGAATCCGAAGAAGCAGAAGCAGAACCTGAAGCAGAAGGAGAAGCAGGAGAAGCAGAAGAAGCAGAATCTTTAGAAACAGAATGAGAATCAGAAGGAGAAGCAGAAGCAGAAAGAGAATCAAAAGCAGAAGGAGAAGCAGAAGAAACAGAAGAAGTAGAAGCTGTAGCAGTTGTAGCAGAAGCAGTAGGAAAAGCAGAAGGAAAAGCAGAAGAACAAGAAGGAGAAGGAGAAACAGAAGGAGAA
>NW_012319588.1:0-1771 GCF_000151885.1 Dipodomys ordii
ATTTTTGCTTCATAGACAGGAGGAGAGAGCAGAGTGGTGTATTCTGTTGGATAGGCAAGAGGGTACATCGGGGGACACACAAAGGTAGGGCAGGAACACAAATTGGGACACAGTGAGGACACAGGAGGACACAGCGGGACACAGCATGAATACAGCAATAGTCACAGCGGGACACACCAGGGGACACAGAGGGTCACAGTGGGGGACACAGGGAGGTCAGAGCGGGACACAGCGGGGACACAGTGGGGAGTCAGCGGGGGACACAGTGGGGGACAAAGTGGGACACAGCGGGACACAGCGGGACTCAGCGGGGGACAGCGTCGATACAGCGGGGACACGGCGGGACAGAGCGGGGTACACATCTGGGGACACAACGGAACACAGCGGGGGACACATCGAGGACACAGCAGGACACAGCGGGGACACAGCGGGGACACTGTGGGAACATAGCAGGACACAGCTGGGTACACAGCGGGACACAGCGGGACACAGCTTGGGACACAGCGGGGACATAGCGGGACACAGCGGGGGACACAGCGAGGACACAGTGGGACACAGCGTGGGACAAAGTGGGAGACAGCGGGGCACACAGCGAGGACACAGCAGGACACCGAGGGGACTCAGCGGGGGACACAGCTGGGGACAAAGCAGGACACCATGGGACACAGTGTGACACAGCGGGACACAGCGGGGACACTGCGGGGACACAGCGGGACAAAGCGGGGGACACAGCCTGACACAACGAAGTACACAGCGGGACACAGCGGGCACAAAGCGGGGACACAGCGGGACACAGCAGGACACAGCAGGGACAGAGCGGGACACAGTGGGACACAGCGGGGGACCTAGCGAGGACACGGCGGGACACAGCGGGGGACACAGCGAGGACACAGCGGGGACTCAGCGGGGTCACAGCGGGATACAGCGGGACACAGACTGACACAGCGGGACATAGCAGAGGACACAGCGGGACACAGCGGAGGACAGAGCGACGACACAGCAGGACACAGCTGGGACACAGGGAGACTCAGCAGGGTTAGAGCGGGACACAATGGGACACAGCAGGACACAGCGTGACAGCGGGGACACAGCAGGGGCACAGTGGGGGACACAGCGGGACACAACGGGACACAGCAGGGGACACAGTGGGACAGAGCGGGGGACACAGCGGGGGACAGAGGGGGACACCACGAATAACAGAGCAAGGACACAGCGGGACCCAGCATGACACAGCCTCGATACAGCGGGATTCACAGCGTTACACAGCGGGTTACACAGCTGGGGACACAAAGGGACACAGTGGTGGACACAGCGGGACACAGCGGGACAGAGTGGGACACAGACGGGATAAATCGTGAGACACAGCGGGGGACAGAGCGGGAGACAGCGGGGGACACAGCGAGGACACGGCGGGACACAGCGGGGACACAGCGGGGACTCAGCTGGGGACACAGCGGGGGACAAAGCGGGACACCACACAACACAGCGGGACACAGCGCGAAACAGAGGTGACCCTTCGGGACACAGCAGGACACAGCGGGGGACACAGCGGGACACAGCGGGTGACACAGCAGAACACAGTGGGGGACACAGCGAGGACACAGTGGGACACAGCATGACACAGCATCGAAACAGCGGGGACACAGCGGTACACAGCGGGGTACACAGCTGGGGACACAACGGGACACAGCGGGGGACACAGCGAGGACACAGTGGGACACAGCAGGACACAGCGGGGACACTGCGGGAACATAGCGGGACACAGCGGGGT
>NW_012319589.1:0-1771 GCF_000151885.1 Dipodomys ordii
CGAGAAGGAGAAGGAGTAGGAGAAGCAGAAGGAGAAGCTGAAGATGGTTTTTTGGGGAAGGAAAAGCTGCAGGAGAAGCAGAAAGAGCAGCAGAAGGAGAAGCAGAATCAGAAGCAGAAGTAGAAGCAGAAAAAGGAGAAGCAGAAGGAGAAGCATAAAGAGAAACAGAAGGAGAAGCAGAAGCAGGAGAAGCAGAATCAAAAGGAATAGAAGAAGGATAAGAAGCAGAAGCAGAAAGAGAAGCAGAAACAGAAGGAGAAGTAGAAATAGAAGCAGAAGAGGCTGAAGAAGCAGAAGCAGAACCTCAAGCAGAAGGAGAAGCAGGAGAAGCAGAAGAAGCAGGATCTGGAGAAGAAGGAGAACCAGAAGGAGAAGCAGAAGCAGAAAGAGAAGCAAAAGCAGAAGGAGAAGCAGAAAGGGAAGTAGAAGAAACAGAAGAAGCAGAAGCAGAAGCAGTAGCAGAAGAAACTGAAGATGCAGAAGCAGATAGAGAAGGAGAAGGAACAGCAGAATAACGACAAGGAGAAACAGAAGGAGAAGAAGAATGAGAAGCAGAAGGAGAAGCAGGAAAAACAGAAGAAGCAGAAACAGACGGAGAAGCAGAAGAAGGAGAAGCAGAAGCAGAAGAAGAAGCAGAAGGATAAGCAAAAGCAGAAGGAGATGCAGAAGGAGTAGCAGGAGGAGCAGAAGAAGCAGAAGCAGAAGGAGAAGAAGAAGGAGAAGAAGAAGAATCAGAAGAAGCAGAAGGAGAAGTAGAAAGAGAAGCCGACGAAGAGAAGCAGAACGAGAAGCAGGAGAAGCAGGAGAAGCAGAGCGGGAGAAGCAGAAGAAGAAGAAATAGAAGGAGCAGAAGCAGAAGGAGGAGCAGAAGCAGAAGGAGAAGCAGAAAGAGAAGCAGGAAAAGCAGAAGAAGCAGAAGCAGGAGAAGCAGAAGCAGAAGAAACAGGAGAAGGACAAGAAGCAGAAGGAGAAGCAGAAAGAGAAGCACTAGAAGCAGAAGACGCAGGAAAAGCAGAAGCAGCAGAAAGAAAAGAAGAAGAAGAAGAAGAAGAAGAAGAAGAAGAAGAAGAAGAAGAAGAAGAAGAAGAAGAAGAAGAAGAAGAAGAAGAAGAAGAAGAAGAAGAAGAAGAAGGAGAAGGAGAAGGAGAAGGAGAAGAAGAAGGAGAAGTAGAAGCAGTAGAAGCAGAAGAAGCAGAAGCAGGAGAATAAGAATAAGCATAAGAAGCAGAATCAGAGGGAGAAGCAGAAGAAGGAGAAGCAGAAGCAGAAGAAGCAGCAGAAGGAGAAGCAGAAGCAGAATAAGCAGCAGAAGGAGAAGCAGAAGAAGATGCAGAAGGAGAAGCAGGAGAAGCAGAAGAAGGAGAAGGAGAAGGCGAGAGAGAAGGATTAGGAGTAGGAGAAGCAAAAGGATAAGCAGAAGCAAAAGAGACGCAGAAGGAGAAGCAGCACGAGAAGTAGGAGAAGCAGGAGAAGCAGAAACAGGAGAAGCAGAAGAATCAGAAGAAGCAGAAGCAGAAATAGAAAGAGAAGCCGACTAAGAGAAGCAGAACGAGAAGCAGGAGAAGCAGAAGAAGCATAAGCGGGAGAAGCAGAAGAAGAAGAAACAGAAGAAGGAGAAGGAGCAGAAGGAGAAGCAGAAAGAGAAGCAGGAAAAGCAGAAGCAGCAGAAGCTGGAAAAGCAGAAGCAGAAGAAACAGAACAAGCAGAAGAAGCAGAAGCAGGACGAGAAGCAGAAGAAGAAGAAGGAGAAAGAGAAGGATTAGGAGTATGA
>NW_012319590.1:0-1771 GCF_000151885.1 Dipodomys ordii
GAAGGAGAACCAGAAGGAGAAGCAGAAGCAGAAAGAGAAGCAAAAGCAGAAGGAGAAGCAGAAGAAACAGAAGAAGCAGAATCAGTAGCAGAAGAAGCTGAAGATGCAGAAGCACAAAGTGAAGCAGAAGGAATAGCAGAAGAACGAGAAGGAGAAATAGAAGGAGAAGCAGAAGGAGAAGCAGGAAAAGCAGAAGAAACAGAAGCAGACGGAGAAGCAGAAGAAGGAGAAGGAGAAGCCGGAGCAGAAGAAGAAGCAGAAGGAAAAGCACAAGCAGAAGGAGATGCAGAAGGAGAAGCAGGAAATGCAGAAGACGCAGAAGCAGAAGGAGAAGAAGAAGGATTAGAATCAGAATCAGAAGAAGCAGAAGCAGAAATAGAAAGAGAAGCCGACGAAGAGAAGCTGAACGAGAAGCAGGAGAAGCAGAAGAAGCGCAAGCGGGAGAAGCAGAAGAAGAAGAAACAGAAGAAGGAGAAGGAGCAGAAGCAGAAGGAGAAGCAGAAATAGAAGCAGAAAGAGAAGCAGGAAAATCAGAAGAAGCAGAAGCAGGAGAAGCAGAAGGAGAAGAAACAGCAGAAGGACAAGAAGCAGAAAGAGAAGCAGTAGAAGCAGAAGAGGCAGGAAAAGAAGAAGCAGAAGAAAGAGAAGAAGAAGACGAAGAAGAAGAAGAAGCAGCATAAGGAGAAGCATAAGGAGAAACATAAGGAGAAATATAAGGAGAAGCAGTAGAAGGAGAAGAAGCAGAAGCAGGAGAAGCTGAAGCAGAAGAAAAAGAATAAGCAAAAGAAGCAGAAGCAGAAGCAGTGAGAGAAGCAGAAGAAGGAGAAGGAGCAGCAGAAGGAGAAGCAGAAGCAGAAAGAGAAGCAGAAACAGAAGGAGAACAAGAAGGAGAAGCAGGAGAATCAGAAGAAGCAGAAAGAGAAGGAGAAGAAGGAGAAGCAGAAGTAGAATCAGAAGAAACAGAAGAAGAAGCAGAAGAAACAGAAGCAAAAGAAACAGAAGAAGGAGAAGAGCAGAAGCAGAAGCAGAAGCAGAAGGAGAAGCAGAAGCAGAAGGAGAAAGAGAAGCAGGAGAACCAGAAGAAGCAGGAGAAGCAGAAGCAGAAGAAACAGGAGAAGCCGAAGAAGCAGAAGCAGAATCTGAAGCAGAAGGAGAAACAGAAGAAGCACAATCTGAAGCCGAAGCAGAAGAAACAGAAATAGTAGAATAAGCAGAAGCAGAAGCACCAGGACAAGCAGAAGAACAAGAAGGAGAAGGCGAAAGAGAAGGATTAGGAGTAGGAGAAGCAAAAGGATAAGCAGAAGCAGAAAGAGACGCAGAAGGAGAAGCAGCACGAGAAGTAGGAGAAGCAGGAGAAGCAGAAGCAAGAGAAGCAGAAGAAACAGAAGACGCAGAAGCAGAATGAGAAGCAGAAGGAGAAATTGAAGCAGAAGGAGAAGGAGAAGCAGAAGGAGAATCTGAAGAAGGAGAAGGAGAAGCAGAAAGAGAAGCAGAAAGAGAAGCACAACGACAAGCAGAAGAAGCAGAAGCAGGAGAAGCAGAAGCAGAAGAAACATAAGAAGGAGAAGAAGCAGAAGCAGAAGCTGAAACAGAAGGAAAAGCAGAAATAGAAGCAGGAGCAGCAGAAGAAGCAGCAGCAGGAGAAGCAGAAGCAGAAGGAGCTCGAAGAAGCAGAAGCAGAACTCTGAAGCATAATGAGATACAGGAGAAGCAGAAGAAGCAGAATCTGGAGAAGCAGATGGAGAAGCAGAGTAGAAAGAGAAGCAAAAGC
>NW_012319591.1:0-1771 GCF_000151885.1 Dipodomys ordii
GTAGGGGAAATCTTAATCAGAAGGTAAATCCTGTAAGAGAAGCAGGGGAATCCGGTAGTAGCAGCAGCTGGGTAGCAGTAAGCAGATGATCCGGAAGAAGCAGTAGCAGATCTTATGCAGATGGATATGCAGGAGATGCAGAAATAAGCAGAAATCAGGGAGAAGCAGTAGGAGAAGCAGAAGCTGAAAGAGAAAGCAATAGCAGAAGGGAGAAGCAGAAGGGGTAGCAGAAGAAACTGAAGAAGCAGGGGCAGTAGCTGAAGAAGCAGAAGATGCAGAAGCAGAAGGAGAAGCAGAAGGTAAAGCAGAAGAACGAGAAGGAGAAGGAGTAGGAGAAACAGAAGGAGAAGCAGAAAGAGAGGCAGAAGAAGGAGCAGGAGATGGAAAAGCAGCAGGAGAAGCAGAAAGAGCAGCAGAAGGAGAAGCAGAAGCAGAAGTAGAAGCAGAAGAAGGAGAAGCAGAAGGAGAAGCATAAAGAGAAACAGAAGGAGAAGCAGGAGAAGCAGAAGCAGAAGCAGAAGCAGAATCAAAAGAAATAGAAGAAGGATAAGAAGCAGAAGCAGAAAGAGAAGCAGAAACAGAAGGAGAAGCAGAAATAGAAGCAGAAGAAGCTCAAGACGCAGAAGCAGAACCTGAAGCAGAAAGAGAAGCAGGAGAAGCAGAAGAAGCAGAATCTGGAGAAGAAGGAGAACCAGAAGGAGAAGCAGAAGCAGAAAGAGAAGCAAAAGCAGAAGGAGAAGCAGAAAGAGAAGCAGAAGAAACAGAAGAAGCAGAAGCAGAAGCAGTAGCAGAAGAAGCTGAAGATGCAGAAGCAGATAGAGAAGCAGAAGGAATAGCAGAATAACGACAAGGAGAAACAGAAGGAGAAGAAGAATGAGAAGCAGAAGGAGAAGCAGGAAAAACAGAAGAAGCAGAAACAGACGGAGAAGCAGAAGAAGGAGAAGCAGAAGCAGAAGAAGAAGCAGAAGGAAAAGCACAAGCAGAAGGAGTAGCAGGAGAAGCAGAAGAAGCAGAAGCAGAAGGAGAAGAAGAAGGAGAAGAAGAAGAATCAGAAGAAGCAGAAGGAGAAATAGAAAGAGAAGCCGACGAAGAGAAGCAGAACGAGAAGCAGGAGAAGCAGAAGAAGCAGAGCGGGAGAAGCAGAAGAAGAAGAAATAGAAGGAGCAGAAGCAGAAGGAGGAGCAGAAGCAGAAGAAGAAGCAGAAAGAGAAGCAGGAAAAGCAGAAGAAGCAGAAGCAGGAGAAGCAGAAGCAGAAGAAACAGGAGAAGGACAAGAAGCAGAAGGAGAAGCAGAAAGAGAAGCACTAGAAGCAGAAGACGTAGGAAAAGCAGAAGCAGCAGAAAGAGAAGAAGAAGAAGAAGAAGAAGAAGAAGAAGAAGAAGAAGAAGAAGAAGAAGAAGAAGAAGAAGAAGAAGAAGAAGAAGAAGAAGAAGAAGAAGGAGGAGGAGAAGGAGAAGGAGAAGGAGAAGGAGAAGGAGAAGGAGAAGAAGAAGGAGAAGGAGAAGGAGAAGCAGTAGAAGCAGAAGAAGCAGAAGCAGGAGAATAAGAATAAGCATAAGAAGCAGAATCAGAGGGAGAAGCAGAAGCAGAAGAAGCAGCAGAAGGAGAAGCAGAAGCAGAAAAAGCAGCAGAAGGAGAAGCAGAAGCAGAAGAAGATGCAGAAGGAGAAGCAGGAGAAGCAGAAGAAGGAGAAGGAGAAGGCGAAAGAGAAAGATTAGGGGTAGGAGAAGCAAAAGGATAAGCAGAAGCAAAAGAGACGCAGAAGGAGAT
>NW_012319592.1:0-1771 GCF_000151885.1 Dipodomys ordii
TCATTTCTCCTTATGCTGCTGCTTCTTCTTCTTCTTCTTCGTCTTCTTCTTCTTCTTCTTCTTCTTCTTCTTCTTCTTCTTCTTCTTCTTCTTCTTCTTCTTCTTCTTCTTCTTCTTCTTCTCTTTCTTTTGTTTCTGCTTTCCTGCTTGTTCTGCTTCTACTGCTTCTCTTTCTGCTTCTTGTCCTTCTCCTGTTTCTTCTCCTTCTGCTTCTCCTGCTTCTGCTTCTTCTGCTTTTCCTGCTTCTCTTTCTGCTTCTCCTTCTGCTTCTCCTTCTGCTTCTGCTCCTTCTCCTTCTTCTGTTTCTTCTTCTTCTGCTTCTCCCGCTTGTGCTTCTTCTGTTCTCCTGCTTCTCGTTCTGCTTCTCTTCGTCGGCTTCTCTTTCTATTTCTGTTTCTGCTTCTTCTGATTCTGATTCTTCTCCTTCTTCTTCTCCTTCTATTTCTCCTTCTCGTTCTTCTGCTATTCCTTCTGCTTCTCTTTCTGCTTCTGCATCTTCAGCTTCTTCTGCTACTGATTCTGATTCTTCTTTTTCTTCTGCTTCTCCATCTGCTTCTCCTTCTTCTGCTTCTACTACTGCTTCTCCTTCTCCTTCTGCATCTTCTTCTGTTTCAATTTCTCCTTCTTCTGCTTTTCATTCTGCTTCTGCTTCTCCTGCTTCTTCTTCTTCTGCTTCTCCTGCTTCTCCTTCTCATTCTCCTTCTCATTATGCTTCTGCTTATCCTTCTGTTTCTCCTACTCCTTATCCTTCTCTGTCTCCTTCTCCTTCTTCTTCTTCTGCTTCTCCTGCTGCTTCTTCTTCTGCTTCTTCTGATTTTTCTGTTTCTTCTTCTTCTGCTTCAGCTTCTGCTTCTTCTGCTTCTCCTTTTGCTTCTGCTTCTCCGTCTGATTCTGCTTCTGCTCTTCTCCTTCTTCTGTTTCTTCTTCTGCTTCTGCTACTCCTGCTTCTTCTTCTGCTGCTTCTCCTACTTCTCCTTCTGCTTCTCCGTCTCATTCTCCTTCTCCTTCAATTTCTCCTTCTTGTGCTTCTCATTCTGCTTCTGCTTCTCCTGCTTCTGCTTCTTCTGTTTCTCCTGCTTCTCCTTCTGCTTCTCTATCTGCTTCTGATTCTCCTTCTGCTCCTCCTACTCCTAATCCTTCTCTTTCTCCTTCTTCTTCTTCTGCTTCTCGTTCTGCTTCTGCTTCTTCTGCTTGTTCTGTTTCTTCTGCTTCTGCTTTTCCAGCTTCTGCTGCTTCTGCTTCTCCTTCTGCTTTTTGGGCTTCTTCTGTTTCTTCTGCTTCTGCTTCTCCTGCTACTGCTTCTTCTGCTTCTTCTGCTTCTCTTTCTGCTTCTCCTTCTGCTTCTGCTTCTCCTTCTGCTCCTTCTCTTTCTTCTGTTTCTTCTTCTGTTTCTTCTTCTTCTTCTTCTTCTTCTTCTTCTTCTTCTTCTTCTTCTTCTTCTTCTTCTTCTTCTTCTTCTTCTTCTTCTTCTTCTTCTTCTTCTTCTTCTTCTTCTTCTTCTTCTTCTTCTTCTTCTGCTTCTCCCGCTTCTGCTCTTCTGCTTCTCCTGCTTGTCATTCTCCTTCTGCTTCTCCTTCTCCTTCTCTTTCTGCTTCTGCTTCTGCTTCTTCTGATTCTCCAACTTCTCCTTCTTCTTCTCCTTCTGTTTCTGTTTCTCTTTCTGCTTCTGCATCTCCTTCTGCTTCACCTTCTGCTGCTCTTTCTCCTTCTTCTGTTTCTCCATCTCCTGCTTCTTATGCTTCTTCTTTATCTTCTGCTTCTGCTTCTACTG
>NW_012319593.1:0-1771 GCF_000151885.1 Dipodomys ordii
ACAGCGGGACACAGCGTGGACACAGAGGGGGACACAGCGGGATGCAGAGGGGGACAAGGGAGTACACAGCAGGACACAGCGGGGGGCACAGCGAGGAACACATTGGGACATAGCGGGACACAGCGGGGGACAGCGGGGACACAGAGGGGACTCACCGGGTGACACAGCTGGAGACAAAGCACGACACCACGGGACACAGGGGGACACATCGGGACACAGCGGGGACACAGCGAGGACAAAGCGGGACACAGCGGGGACATAGCGGGACACAGTTGGACACAGCGGGGACACAAGGGGACACAGCGGGTGACACAGCGGGACACAGCGGGACACAGCAAGATACAGTGGGGGACACAGCGGTATACAGCGGCGGATACAGCGGGGGACAAAGAGGGAATACAGCGGGGATACAGCGGGGACACAGCGGGGACACAGCGGGGACATAGCGGGACACAGCATGGACACAGCGGGTGACACAGAGGGACACAGCAGGACACAGCGGGGACACAGCGGTGGACACAGAGGGGACACAGCGGGACACAGCGGGACATAGTGGGGGACACAGCGGGACACAGCGAGACATAGCGGGGACACAGCGGGGGACACAGCGGGACACCCCGAAGGACACAGTGGGGGACACAGCGGGACACAACAGAGGACACAGTGGGGGACACAGCGGGACACAGCTGGGGACACAGCGGGGACACAGCCAGGACAAGGGGGACACAGCGAGACACAGCGGGGACACAGCGAAGACAAAGCGGTACACAGCGGGGACATAGCGGGACAAAGCGGGGGACATTGGGAACACAGTGGGGGACAACGGGGACACAGCGGGACACAGCGGGACACAGAGCGACACAGCAGGGGACAAAGTGGGAGACAGCAGGGGACACTGCGAGGACATATTGAGACACAGCCGGGACACAGCGGGGGACACAGGAGGTACACAGCGAGGACACAGCTGGACACAGCGGGGTACACAGCGGGACTCAGCGGGGACAGAGCGAGGACACAGAGGGACACAGCGGGACACAGCGGGACACAGCAGGAAACAGCGGGACACAGCGGGGGACACAGCGGGACACAGCGCGAGACACAGTGGAGGACACAGTGGGACACAGCGGAGGACACAGCGAGGACACAGTGGGACACAGTCTGACACAGCGGGGACACAGCAGGGACACAGCAGGGGACACAGCGGAGACACAGCGGGGACACAGCAAGGAAACAACGGGACAAAGAGGGACACAGCGGGAAACAGTGGGACACAGCGGGACACAGCAGGACACAGCTGGGGACAGAGCAGGACACACCGGAGGACACAGTGGGGGACACAGAGGGACACAGCGAGGGACACAGCGGGGAAACAGAGGGACACAGCGGGGGACATAGTGGAGGAAACAGCGGGACACAGCGGGGAACACAGCGGGACACAGCGGGACACAGTGGGGGACAACGGGGACACAGCGGGACACAGCGGGGAACAGAGCGAGGACACAGCGGGACACAGCGGGGATACAATGGGGCACAACTGGACACAGCGGGGTACACAGAGGGACACAGCGGGGACACAGCGGGGACACAGCGGGGACATAGCGGTGGACACAGAGGGACACAGATGGAGACACAGCGGGACACAGTGGGAGACACAGCGGGACACAGCCGGGGACACAGCGGGACACAGCGGGGGACACAGTGGGGGACAGCGGGGACACAGCGGGACACAGCGTGGGACACAACGGGGACACAGCGGGGACACAGCGGGACA
>NW_012319594.1:0-1771 GCF_000151885.1 Dipodomys ordii
GACGCGGTGGTGATACAGCGGGGATACAGCATGAGTCTAAATGGGTGACACATCGAGACACAGCGGGGGACACAGCGTGACACAGTGGGGCGCAGTGGGGACACAGAGGGGCACGAAAATCAGACAACTAGGGACACAGCGGAACATAGCGGGGACACTGTTGTGGACACAGCGGGGTACACAGCAGGACACAGCGGGGACTCAGTGGGGGACGGGGCGGGGACGCAGCGGGACACAGCGGGGATATAGCGGGACACAGCGGAGGACACAGAGGCCGACAAAGCAGGTCACAGCGGGAACACAGTGGAGACACAGCGGGTCACAGCGGGGGTCACAGCGAGGACACAGCAGGACACAGGAGGACACAGCGGGGACACAGCGGCGACACAGCGGGGGACACAGCGAGGACACAGCGGGGACATAGGGAGACACTGCGGGACACAGTGGGACAGAGCGGGGACCCAGAGGGACATAGCAGTTACACAGCGAGGACACACCAGGGACATAGCGGGACACAGCAGGGACACAGCGGGGACACAGCGGGACACAGCGGGACCAAGCGGGGACACAGCGGGGACACAGCGGGACACAGCGGGGGACACAGAGGCGGACACAGCAGGACACAGCGGGACACAGCGGGACACAGCGGGGACACAGCGAGGACACAGCGGTGACACAGCGAGGGCACAGCGGGACACGGCGGGGAACACAGCATGGATACAGCGGGTCACAGCGGGGAAATAGTGGGGAACACAGGCGGGGACACAGCGGGATACAGAAGGACACAGCGAGGACACAGCAGGGACATAGGGGGACACTGCGGGACTCAATGGGACACAGCGGGGACACAGAGGGACATATAGGTTACACAGCCAGTACACACCAGGGACACAGCGGGACACAGCAGGGACACAGCGGGGACACAGCGGGACACAGCTGGACACAGCGGGGACACAGCGGGGACACAGCGGGACACAGCAGGGGACACAGAGCCGAACACAGCAGGACACAGTGGGACACAGCGGGACACAGCACGACACAGCAGGACACAGCAGGACACAGCCTGGGACACAGCAAGACAAAGCGGGGGACACAGAGAGACACAGCGGGATACAGCGGGACACAGCGGGACACAGCCTGGGACACAGCGGGACACAGCGGGGGACACAGAGAGGACACAGCGGGATACAGCGGGACACAGCGGGGACACAGCGTGACACAGCAGGATACAGCGGGACACAGCCTGGGACACAGCGGGACACAGTGGGGGACACAGAGAGGACACAGCGGTATACAGCGGGACACAATGTGACACAGCGGGGACACAACGGGACACAGCGGTAGACACAGCTAGGATAAAGCAGGGCAAAGAAGGGACTCAGCGGGGGACAGCGGAGACACAGCGGGACACAGCGGGGGACAGATTGGGTGGCACAGCGGGACACAGCTGGACACAGCAGGGGACACAGCGGGACACAACTGGGACACAGCGGGGGAAACAGTTAGGACACAATGGGGACAAAGCAGGACACAGCGGGGAACACAGCGGGGACACAGCGGGACACAGCGGGAGCCACAGCGGGGACACAGCGTGACACAGTGGGACTCAGCGGGGGACACAGCAGGACACAGAGGGGGACTCAATGGGGAACACAGCGGGACTCAGCGGGGGACTCAACGAGGACACAGCGGGCCACAGAGCGACACAGCGGGGACACAGCGGGGACAAAGCGGGACACAGCGGGACACAGGGGGACACATCGGGACACTG
>NW_012319595.1:0-1771 GCF_000151885.1 Dipodomys ordii
GAAATCAAGGGTCCTAAGGAGAAGAAGTCCCCTACATGGAAAGGGTAAAAAGTCACTAACCCTCACATGTGTTTGGTGACAAGAAGAACTCCATACCAATCGTCTACTTAATACATGAGGGCAGGCAGGGCAGGGAAGGAATAATTTATTCAGGTGATCTAGTCAGTCACACTAATGGGTCACTAGGGCTCCCCCTCCATGTGTCCCTCTGTCTGTCTGTCTCGCGCGAGCGCGCCTGTGTGTGTGTGTGTGTGTGTGTGTGTGTGTGTGTGTGTGTGTGTGTGTGTGTGTGTGTGTGTGTCCGTCCGTCCGTCCGTCCGTCCGTCCGTCTGTTTGTTGATTCAGGGGAATCTAGTTGGACTTGTGGATCTCTCGTTCCCCCTCCAGCTCTTTCCCTGTGTGTCTTTCTGTCGGTCTCGGGGTCTCTGTCTCTGTCTGTGAGTCTGTTTCTCTTTGTCTCTGTCTCTGTCTGTCTCTCCTCTCTGTCTCTCTGTCCTCTCCCCTCCGCCCCTCCCCTTGCTTTTCGTTGTGGACTCCAGGAAGAAATGCATTTCCGTCCCAGCGGGGCTCTGCTTACTCTGCCTGCCAGCCTGGAACCCACCCGCCAGGGGCAACTTCTTCCTTGGTGTCCCCGAAGGAAGGAGGGAGCAGGAATCGGTGTCCCAAAAGAGACTCTTATCTCCAATGAATCTCACACCCAGCTCAGCTCGCTAGCTAGCCCGTCTGCCTGCCTTGTCCACTCACACAGAACATGAAAGCCCACATGAGCTGGTGGACACTCGGTCTGTAAACAAGATGGATGCTGCTGCCGCCGCTGCTGCCATTTAGGCCCGAGTTTTTAGGAAAGCTGTCTACCACCCATACACATTCCCAGCCCACTTCATTGAGAATGTCTCAAGGAGGATGGCTGAAGGATGGATGGCTAATTTTACTCAATCTCTCTTTCTTCTTCTTCTTTTGCCAGCCCCTAGACTGGCAAAACAAGGGGGGGGGAGGGCTGGGAAGGAGAAGAGCACAGAGAGAGACAGCCCCAGCCCCCAGTGCCCAGCCTGGGCACTGAAGACCGTGAGACTCTTATCTCCAATAAGCCACTCAGAAAACCGGAAGTGGTACTGTGGCTCAAGTAGTAGAACCCTAGGCTTGAGCTGAAGAGTTGGGGGACAGTGTCCAGGGCCAGGGTTCAAGCCCGTGTCCTGGGAAAAACAAAAACAAGAAACAAAACCAAAATAACGAAAAAAAAATCATGAAAATAATAAGGTAATGTGTGTGTGTGGGCGCGCGCGTGCGTGTGTGTGTATCACAGTATCTATAAGTATATACGTATGTGTATAAATATAGTTGTGCATGTATATATACACATATGTGTATAAATAAACGAATAGATGTGTATTTATACATATATACATGTATGTATAAAATGAATATATATAATATATATATTACACACACACACACACACACACACACACCTGCCACGTACATAGACAGATAAAGCCAAAAGTGGAGCTCTGGTTCAAGTGATAGACTGCTAGACTTGAGCCAAAAAAGCTGAGTGGCTGAGTGACAGTGCCTTGACTTCAAGTCCCAGGATTGCCCACCTCCCCATAAAAAGGAGAAAAAGGAGAGGGGGAGGAAACACAAAGAAAGAAAGAAAGAAAGAAAGAAAGAAAGAAAGAAAGAAAGAAAGAAAGAAAGAAAGAAAGAAAGAAAGAAAGAAAGGAAGGAAGGAAGGAAGGAAGGAAGTAATGGAAGGAAGGAAGGAAGGAAGGAA
>NW_012319596.1:0-1771 GCF_000151885.1 Dipodomys ordii
AGAAGATGCAGAAGAGAAGCAGAGTAGCAGAGAGCAGAGCAGAGTAGAAGAGAGTAGAGAAGAGAAGAAGAGCAGCAGCAGCAGTAGTAGAGCAGAAGAAGAAGCAGAAGGAGAAGCAGTAAGGAGAAGCAGTAGAAGAAGAAGAAGCAGGAGAAGCAGAAGCAGCAGAAGGAGAAGAAGAAGAAGAAGAAGAAGAAGAAGAAGAAGAAGAAGAAGAAGAAGAAGAAGAAGAAGAAGAAGAAGAAGAAGAAGAAGAAGAAGAAGAAGAAGAAGAAGAAGAAGGAGAAGGAGAAGGAGAAGGAGAAGGAGAAGCAGTAGAAGCAGAAGAAGCAGAAGCAGGAGAAGCAGAAGAAAAAGAATAAGCAGAAGAAGCAGAATAAGAGGGAGAAGCAGAAGAAGGAGAAGCAGAAGCAGAAGAAGCAGCAGAAGCAGAAGCAGAAGCAGAAGAAGATGCAGGAGGAGAAGCAGGAGAAGCAGAAGAAGGAGAAGGAGAAGGCGAAAGAGAAGGATTAGGAGTAGGAGCAGCAAAAGCATAAGCAGAAGCAGAAAGAGACGCAGAAGGAGAAGCAGCACGAGAAGTAGGAGAAGCAGGAGAAGCAGAAGCAGGAGAAGCAGAAGAAACAGAAGACGCAGAAGCAGAATGAGAAGCAGAAGGAGAAATTGAAGCAGAAGCAGAAGCAGAAGGAGAAGCAGAAGCAGAAGAAGGAGAAGGAGAAGCAGAAAGAGAAGCAGAAAGAGAAGCACAACGAGAAGCAGGAGAAGCAGAAGCAGGAGAAGCAGAAGCAGAAGAAACATAGGAAGGAGAAGAAGCAGAAGCAGAAGGAGAAGCAGAAACAGAAGGAAAAGCAGAAAGAGAAGCAGGAGAAGCAGAAGAAGCAGCAGCAGGAGAAGCAGAAGCAGAAGAAGCCGAAGAAGCAGAAGCAGACCCTGAAGCAGAAAGAGAAGCAGGAGAAGCAGAAGAAGCAGAATCTGGAGAAGCAGAAGGAGAAGCAGAAGCCGAAAGAGAAGCAAAAGCAGAAGGAGAAGCAGAAGGGGAAGCAGAAGAAACAGAAGAAGCAGAGGCAGTAGCAGAAGATGCAGAAGCAGAAGGAGAAGCAGAAGGAAAAGCAGAAGAACGAGAAGGAGAAGGAGTAGGAGAAACAGAAGGAGAAGCAGAAAGAGAAGCAGAAGAAGGAGCAGGAGAAGGAAAAGCAGCAGGAGAAGCAGAAAGAGCAGCAGAAGGAGAAGCAGGAGATGCAGAAACTTGAGAAGCAGAAGCAGAAGAAACACAAGAAGGACAAGAAGCAGAAGGAGAAGCCAAAACAGAAGGAGAAGCAGGAAGAGAAGGAGGGAAAGCAGAAGAAGCAGAAGCAGGAGAAGCAGAAGCATAAGAATGTGAAGAAGCAGAAGGAGAACCTGAAGCAGAAGGAGAAGCAGGAGAAGCAGAAGAAGCAGAATCTGGAGAAGCAGAAGGAGAAGCAAAAGGAGAAGCAGAAGCAGAAAGAGAATCAAAAGCAGAAGGAGAAGCAGAAGAAACAGAAGAAGTAGAAGCAGTAGCAGTTGTAGCAGAAGCAGAAGGAGAAGCAGAAGGAAAAGCAGAAGAACAAGAAGGAGAAGGGAAACAGAAGGACAAGCAGTAGGAGAATAAGAAGGAGAAGCAGAAGAAGGAGAAGCAGAAGCAGAAGAAGATGCAGAAGGAGAAGTAATAGAAGCGGAAGCAGAAGGAGAAGCAAGAAAAGCAGAAGAAGCAGAAGCAAAAGGAAAAGCAAAAGAAGAAGGAGAAGCAGAAGCA
>NW_012319597.1:0-1770 GCF_000151885.1 Dipodomys ordii
CAAGAAAAGAACCCATTGTCCTAATTCAGAAACATTGAAGGTATACATTGCATTCTTTCAGACCACAAGGGAATAAAATTAGAATTCAACAACAACAAAAACCACCAAAGAATTCACATGGAGGTTGAAGAATACACTGCTGAATCACGCATGGGTCATGGAAGAGATTAGAAACGAAATTCAAATATTCATGATATTCAACAAATATGAGCACACAAATTATCAGCTCCTCTGAGACACAGCAAAGTCAGTACTCAGAGGCAAGTTTATAGCTCTGAGTTCGTACATCAACAAATTGGATAGATCTGAAACCAACAATTTAATTAGACATCAGAGCCTCATTGAAAAAGAGCAGAAAGATAAACCTCAATACAGTAGGTGGAAATAAATAATTAAAATTAAATCAGAATTAAATGAAATAGAATCCAAAAAAACCATAGAAATAATCAATCAAACAATGAGTTGGTTCTTTGAAAAAAATCAACAAAATTGACAGACCCTTAACAAATCTTAACAGAAAAAGAATAGAACACACCCAAATAAATAAACTCAGAGATGAGAATGTACACATCACCACAGAAACAAACAAGATTCAGAACATTATAAGGGAATACTTCTCAAAACTTTATGCTAATAAGTTTGAGAACTTGGCAGAAGTTAATTATAAAGTTAATTTATAAATTTATAAATTATAATTATAAAGTTAATTTATCTCATTTTGAGTTACAGTTTCTAAAGTAATAAAAATAAGGTAAAACAGTAACAGAAACACAATTAGAGAATCCAGTAAAGTTACAGCAATCCCAGGATGGTATATTTTATAGGATCACTAAATGGTGAAAAAGAAGATAAACAAATGGTTCCCCTGAAACAATGGGAAACAAATCTATACCTACCCATTGTGATATAGCTGGAAAATAGTTTCCACTATGCTATGTCTTTGATATTTTAGGTTTGTTTAAACAGCAATTTTCCTCTCTTAGGAAATGACTCTATTCATATTTAAGGTTTTGCAGCTTATAACCCAGCAACAAATAATGCTTCTAAATATAAACAAGCATGATACTAAGAGTAACCAAGGCTACTTCCGTTGCCATAGGCGATAAAAAGAATGCTCTTGGGGAATAGTCAATGTTGCACTTTTTCATACCTTTCCTCTTCTCCAACATGAGAAGTTCTAGTCATTATATGTTAAACATTAATAAAGGATTTTTATATTTTTTATTGTTCACACTAAAGCAAATACACTTTTCTCTTTGCAAGCCTGACTTTGAAAGAGTCATACACTCACAATTATTTTATAGACTAAAGTTTACTGCTTTGGCTTAGGTGTTTCCTGCCTTTGGGTGTTGCTCTCTATTATTTTGGCAACTATATAGCAAAACAAGAAAAATCCATTATGCTTTTGTTGAATTTTTTAAAGTCAAGCTGTCTTCAAACACCATTTTCTGTTCTCTTCTTTACTGCTAATTAAAGTTTAATTATTGCTCTTTAAATACAGCATATTTTAATGTATATTCTCATTGAAACCGATGAATACAGGCTTGTCTGCCATTGCTTTTAAAATTGTTTCTAAGTATTTTCCTTGGCTATTTTCATTATTGCTTTTGTTCCAGTCTTCTAATCAGGAACACAGTGTTACACAAAAAGTTCTTCCTAAGATATAGGATGTTAGGCAGAAAAAATTAGATATATAAAGATTTTTCATCTCTTAAGAGACTGAAAAGCTCAGAAGACATTTTGCTATTACTGGCATGGTTCTTAAACTAA
>NW_012319598.1:0-1770 GCF_000151885.1 Dipodomys ordii
GCTTCTATTTTGCTCTCTTCTGTTTCTGCTTCTCTTTCTGCTCTGCTCTCTCCATCTCTATTTCTCTGATTCTGCTTCTCCTGCGTCTGCTTCTCCTGCTTCTCGTTCTGTTTCTCTTTATGCTTCTCATTCTGCTTCTCATCTTCTGCTTCTACTACTGCTTCTGCTTCTTCTTCTCCATCTTCTGTTTCAATTTCTCCTTCTTCTGCTTTTCATTCTGCTTCTGCTTCTCCTGCTTCTGCTTCTTCTGCTTCTCCTTCTCATTCTCCTTCTCTTTCTGCTTCTGCTTATCCTTCTGTTTCTCCTACTCCTAATCCTTCTCTTTCTCCTTGTTCTTCTTCTGCTTCTCGTTCTTCTTCTGCTTCTTCTGCTTGTTCTGTTTCTTCTGCTTCTACTTTTCCAGCTTCTGCTGCTTCTGCTTCTCCTTCTGCTTCAGGTTCTCCTTCTGCTTCTTGGGCTTCTTCTGTTTCTTCTGCTTCTGCTTCTCCTTCTACTGCTTCTTCTGCTTCTTCTGCTTCTCTTTTGATTCTCTTTCTGCTTCTGCTTCTCCTTCTGCTCCTTCTCTTTCTTCTGTTTCTTCTTCTTCTTCTTCTTCTGCTCCTCCCGCTTCTGCTTCTTCTGCTTCTCCTGCTTGTCCTTCTCCTTCTGCTTCTCCTTCTCCTTCTTCTCCTTCTCTTTCTGCTTCTGCTTCTTCTGATTTTCCTATTTCTCCTTCTTCTTCTCCTTCTGTTTCTGCTTCTCTTTCTGCTTCTGCATCTCCTTCTGCTTCACCTTCTTCTGCTCTTTCTCCTTCTTTTGTTTCTCCCTCTGCTTCTGCTTCTTATGCTTCTTCTTTATCTTCTGCTTCTGCTTCTCCTGCTTCTGCTTCTCCTGCTTCTACTGCTTCTTCTTCTGCTTCTGTTTCTTCTGCTTCTACTTCTCTTTCTGCTTCTGCTTCTCCTGCTTGTTTTTCTGCTTCTTCTGCTGCTTCTCCTTCTGCTGCTTCTTATACTTCTCCTACTGCTTCTCTTTTTGCTTCTCCTTCTGCTTCTGCTTCTGCTTCTTCTGTTTCTCCTGCCTGAATTTCTGGTTCTACTTCTTCTGCTGCTTCTCCGTCTGCTTCTGCTTCTCCTTCTGCTAATATTTCTGCTTCTTCTGCTTCTTCTCTTTCGGCTTCTCCTGCTTCTGCTTCTTGTGCTTCTCCTGCTTCTCTTTCTGCTTCTCATTCCGCTTCTGCTTCTCCTTCTGCTTCTGCTTCTCCTCTTTCTCCTTCTCCTACTTCTGCTTCTCCTTCATCTTCTGCTTCTTCTGCTCCTCCTTCTTCTCCTTCTGCATCTCCTTCTGCTTGTGCTTCTCCTTATGCTTCTTCTTCTGCCTCTGCTTCTCCTTCTCCTTCTTTTGCTTCTCCTTTTGCTTCTGCTTCTTCTGCTTTTCCTGCTTCTCCTTCTGCTTCTGCTTCTTCTGCTTCTCCTTCTGCATCTTCTTCTGCTTCTGCTTCTCCTTCTCCTTCTTCTGCTTCTCCTTCTTATTCTCCTACTGCTTCTACTTCTGATTCCCTTCTCCTTCTTGTTCTTCTGCTTTTCCTTCTGCTTCTCGTTCTGCTTCTGCTACAACTGCTACTGCTTCTACTTCTTCTGTTTCTTCTGCTTCTCCTTCTGCTTTTGATTCTCTTTCTGCTTCTGCCTCTCCTTCTGCTTCTCCTTCTGCTTCTCCAGATTCTGCTTCTTCTGCTTCTCCTGCTTCTCCTTCTGCTTCAGGTTCTCCTTCTGCTTCTTCGGATTCTTATGCTCT
>NW_012319599.1:0-1770 GCF_000151885.1 Dipodomys ordii
CATTTCTTTTGCTTCTGTTTCTTCTTCTTCTTCTTCTTCTTCTTCTTCTTTTTCTTCTTCTTCTTCTTCTTCTTCTTCTTCTTCTTCTTCTTCTTCTTCTTCTTCTTCTTCTTCTTCTTCTTCTTCTTCTTCTCTTTCTTCTGCTTCTTCTTTTCCTGCTTCTTCTGCTTCTACTGCTTATCTTTCTGCTTCTCATTCTGCTTCTGCATCTCCTTCTGCTTCTCCTATTGCTTCTGCGGCTCTTCCTTCTCCTTCTCCTACTTCTACTTCTCCTTCTGCTTCTGCTTCTTCTGCTTCTCCTGCTTCTCCTTATGCATCTTCTTCGGCTTCTTCTTCTCCTTCTGCTGCTTCTTCTGCTTCTGTTTCTCCTTCTACTTCTCCTTCTGCTTCTTCTGCTTCTCCTTCTGATTCTCCTTCTGCTTCTCCTTCTGTTTCTCCTTCTCCTTCTCGTTCTTCTGCTTTTCCTTCTGCTTCTGCTGCAACTGCTACTGCTTCTGCTTCTTCTGTTTCTTCTGCTTCTCCTTCTGCTTTTGATTCTCTTTCTGCTTCTGCTTCTGCTTCTACTTCAGCTTCTCATTCTGCTTCTCCAGATGCTGCTTCTTCTCCTTCTCCTGCTTCTCCTTCTGCTTCAGGTTCTGCTTCTGCTTCTTCGGATTCTTATGCTTCTGCTTCTCCTGCATCTGCTTCTTCTGCTTCCCCTCTTTCTCTTCCTGCTTCTCCTTCTGTTTGTGCTTTTCCTTCTGCTTCTTGTCCTTCTCCTGTTTCTTCTGCTTCTGCTTCTCCTGCTTCTGTATCTTCTGCTTTTCCTGCTTCTCTTTCTGCTTCTCCTTTTGCTTCTCCTTCTGCTCCTTCTCCTTCTTCTGTTTCTTCTTCTTCTGCTTCTCCCGCTTCTGCTTCTTCTGCTTCTCCTGCTTCTCCTTCTGCTTCTCTTCGTCGGCTTCTCTTTCTATTTCTACTTCTGCTTCTTCTGCTTCTGCTTCTTCTCCTTCTGCTTCTGTTTCTTCTGCTTCTCCTGCTTCTCCTTCTGCATCTCCTTCTGCTTGTGCTTTTCCTTCTGCTTCTTCTTCTGCTTCTGCTTCTCCTTCTCCTTCTTCTGCTTCTCCATCTGCTTCTTCTTCTTCTTCTTTTCCTGCTTCTCCTACTGCTTCTCCTTCTGTTTCTCCTTCTCGTTATTCTGCTATTCCTTCTGCTTCTCTTTCTGCTTCTGCATCTTCAGCTTCTTCTGCTACTGCTTCTGCTTCTTCTGTTTCTTCTGCTTCTCCTTCAGCTTTTGCTTCTCTTTCTGCTTCTGCTTCTCCTTCTGGTTCTCCTTCTTCTGCAGATTCTTCTTCTTCTGCTTCTCCAGCTTCTCCTTCTGCTTCAGGTTCTCCTTTTGCTTCTTCGGCTTCTTCTGCTTCTATTTCTGCTTCTCCTTCTGTTTCTGCTTCTCTTTGTGCTTCTGCTTCTTCTCCTTCTTCTGATTCTGCTTCTCCTGCTTCTGCTTCTCCTGCTTCTCCTTCTGTTTCTCTTTATGCTTCTCCTTCTGCTTCTCCTTCTTCTGCTTCTACTACTGCTTCTGCTTCTGCTTCTCCTTCTGCATCTTCTTCTGCTGCATCTTCTTCTGTTTCATTTCTCCTTCTTCTGCCTTTCATTATGCTTCTGCTTCTCCTGCTTCTGCTACTTTCTGCTTCTCCTGCTTCTCCTTCTCCTTCTCTTTCTGCTTCTGTTTATCCTTCTGTTTCTCCTACGCCTAATCCTTCTCTTTCTCCTTCTTCTTGTTCTGCTTCTCCT
>NW_012319600.1:0-1770 GCF_000151885.1 Dipodomys ordii
AGATAGTCAATATCCATAAGCTTCTCCTTCTCCTTCATCAGCTGCTCTTTCTGCTTCTGCTTCTGCTTCTTCTGATTCTTCAACTTCTCCTTCTTCTTCTCCTTCTGTTTCTGCTTCTCTTTCTGCTTATGCGTCTCCTTCTGCTTCACCTTCTGCTGCTCCTTCTCCTTCTTCAGTTTCTCCCTCTGCTTCTGCTACTTATGCTTCTTCTTTATCTTCTGCTTCAGCTTTTCCAGCTTCTGCTGCTTCTGCTTCTCCTTCTGCTTCAGGTTCTCCTTCAGGTTCTTGGGCTTCTTCTGTTTCTTCAGCTTCTGCTTCTCCTGCTAATGCTTCTTATGCTTCTCATTCTGCTTCTCCTTCTGCTTCTATACTCCATCAACTCCTTCTCCTTCTTCTGATTAATCTTCTTCTTCTGCTTCTCCCGATTCTGCTTCTTCTGCTTCTCCTGCTTTTCCTTCTCCTTCTGCTTCTCCTTCTCCTTCTTCGCTCTTTCTGCTTCTGCCTATGCTTCTTCTGATTCTCCAACTTCTCCTTCTTCTTCTCCTTCTGTTTCTGCTTCTCTATCTGCTTCTGCATCTCCTTCTGCTTCACCTTCTGCTGCTCCTTCTCCTTCTTCTGTTTCTCCCTCTGCTTCTGCTACTTATGCTTCTTCTTTTTCTTCTGCTTTTGCTTCTTCTGCTTCTCCTGCTTCTCTTTCTGCTTCTGTTTATCCTTCTGTTTCTCCTACTCCTATTCCTTCTCTTTCTCTTTCTCCTTCTTCTTCTTCTGCTTCTCCTGCTGCTTCTTCTTCGGCTTCTTCTGCTTTTTCTGTTTCTTTTTCTTCTTCTGCATCTGCTTCTTCTGCTTCTCCTTCTGCTTCTGCTTCTCCTTCTGCTTCTGCTCTTCTCCTTCTTCTGCTTCTGCTTCTCGTGCTTCTTTTTCTGCTTCTCCTACTTCTCCTTCTGCTTCTCCGTCCCATTCTCCTTCTCCTTCAATTTCTCCTTCTTATGCTTCTCATTCTGCTTCTGCTTCTGCTTCTCCTGCTTCTATTTCTTCTGTTTCTCCTTCTGCTTCTCTTTCTGCTTCTAATTCTGCTTCTGCTCATCCTACTCCTAATCCTTCTCTTTCTCCTTCTTCTTCTTCTTCTTCTTCTTCTGCTTCTCGTTTTGATTCTGCTTCTTCTGCTTGTTCTGTTTCTTCTGCTTCTGCTTTTCCAGCTTCTGCTGCTTCTGCTTCTCCTTCTGCTTCAGGTTCTCCTTCTGGTTCTTGGGCTTCTTCTGTTTCTTCTGCTTCTGCTTCTGCTGCTACTGCTCCTTCTGCTTCTTCTGCTTCTCTTTCTGCTTCTCCTTCTGCTTCTGCTTTTCCTTCTGCTCCTTCTCCTTCTTCTGTTTCTTCTTCTTCTTCTTCTTCTTCTTCTTCTTCTTCTTCTTCTTCTTCTTCTTCTTCTTCTTCTTCTTCTTCTTCTTCTTCTTCTTCTTCTTCTTCTGCTTCTGCTTCTGCTTCTGCTTCTGCTTCTGCTTCTCCCGCTTCTGCTTCTTCTGTTTCTCCTGCTTTTCCTTCTCGTTCTGCTTCTCCTTCTCCTTCTTCTGCTACTCTTTCTGCTTCTGCTTCTGCTTCATCTGATTTTCCCACTTCTGCTTCTTCTTCTCATTCTGATACAGCATCTCCTATCAGCTTCTGCATCTCCCTTCTGCTTTCACCTTCTGCAGATCCTTACATTCTTCTGGGGAACCCTCAGCTCTGCTTCTTCTATTCATACAGATCTGCTCACATGCTACAGCTACTAAACTT
>NW_012319601.1:0-1770 GCF_000151885.1 Dipodomys ordii
GCTTCTCCTTCTGCTTCAGGTTCTGCTTCTGCTTCTTCGGCTTCTTATTCTTCTGCTTCTCCTGCTTCTGTTTCTTCGGCTTCTCCTCTTTCTCTTTCTGCTTCTCCTTCTGTTTCTGCTTCTCCTTGTGCTTTTGCTTCTGCTTCTTGTCCTTCTCCTGTTTCTTCTCCTTCTGCTTCTCCTGCTTCTGCTTCTTCTGCTTTTTCTGCTTCTCCTTTTACTTCTGCTCCTTCTCCTTCTTCTGTTTCTTCTTCTTCTGCTTCTCCCGCTTGTGCTTCTCCTGCTTCTCCTGCTTCTCGTTCTGCTTCTCTTCGTCGGCTTCTCTTTCTATTTCTGCTTCTGCTTCTTCTGATTCTGATTCTTCTCCTTCTTCTTCTCCTTCTGCTTCTGCTTCTTCTGCATCTCCTGCTTCTCCTTCTGCATCTCCTTCTGCTTGTGCTTTTCCTTCTGCTTCTCCTTCTGCTTCTGCATCTTCTGCTTCTTCTGCTACTGCCTCTGCTTCTTCTGTTTCTTTTGCGTCCCCTTCTGCTTCTCCATCTGCTTTTGCTTCTCTTTCTGCTTCTGCTTCTCCTTCTGCTTCTCCAGATACTGCTTCTTCTGCTTCTCCTGCTTCTCCTTCTGCTTCAGGTTCTGCTTCTGCTTCTTCGGCTTCTTCTGCTTCTGCTTCTCCTGCTGCTGCTTCTTCTGCTTCTCCTGCTTCTCTTTCTGCTTTTCCTTCTGTTTCTTCTTCTTCTTCTGCTTCTGCTTCTTCTCCTTCCTATGTTTCTTCTGCTTCTGCATCTCCTGCTTCTGCTTCTCCTGCTTCTCGTTGTGTTTCTCTTTTTGCTTCTCCTTCTCCTTCTTCTGCTTCTCCTTCTGCTTCTGCTTCTCCTTCTGCTTCTGCTTCAATTTCTCCTTCTGCTTCTCATTCTGCTTCTGCGTCTTCTGTTTCTTCTGCTTCTCCTGCTTCTGCTTCTCCTGCTTCTCCTACTTCTCGTGCTGCTTCTCCTTCTGCGTCTCTTTCTGCTTCTACTTATCCTTTTGCTTCTCCTACTCCTAATCCTTCTCTTTCGCCTTCTCCTTCTCCTTCTTCTGCTTCTCCTGCTTCTCCTTCTGCATCTTCTTCTGCTTCTGCTTCTCCTTCTGCTGCTTCTTCTGCTTCTGCTTCTCCTTCTTCTGCTTCTCCCTCTGATTCTGCTTCTTATGCTTATTCTTTTTCTTCTGCTTCTGCTTCTTCTGCTTCTATTGCTTCTCCTTCTCCTTCTCCTTCTCCTTCTTCTTCTTCTTCTTCTTCTTCTTCTTCTTCTTCTTCTTCTTCTTCTTCTTCTTCTTCTTCTTCTTCTTCTTCTTCTTCTTCTTCTTCTTCTTCTTCTTCTTCTTCTTCTTCTTCTTCTTCTTCTTCTTCTTGTCTTTCTGCTGCTTCTGCTTTTCCTGCTTCTTCTTCTTCTACTGCTTCTCTTTCTGCTTCTCATTCTGCTTCTGCTTCTCCTTCTGCTTCTCCTATTGCTTCTGTGGTTCTTCCTTCTCCTTCTCCTACTTCTCCTTTCCTTCTGCTTCTTCTGCTTCTCCTGCTTCTCCTTCTGCATCTTCTTCTGCTTCTGTTTCTCCTTCTGATGCTTCTTCTGCTTCTGTTTCTCCTTCTGTTTCTCCTTCTGCTTCTTCTGCTTCTCCTTCTGCTTCTCCTTCTGTTTCTCCTTCTCCTTCTCGTTCTTCTGCTTTTACTTTTTCTTCTCCTTCTGCTGCAACTGCTACTGCTTCTGCTTATTCTGTTCTTCCGCTTCTCCTTCTCCT
>NW_012319602.1:0-1770 GCF_000151885.1 Dipodomys ordii
GCTTCTGCTTCTACTTCCTCTGTTTCTCTGCTTCTCTTCTGCTTTGATTCTCTTCTGCTTCTGCTTCTCGTCTGCTTCTTATCTGCTTCCTCAGATTCTGCTTCTTCTGCTTCTCCTTCTGCTTCATGTTCTCCTTCTGTTTCTTCACATTCTTATGCTTCTTCTTCTCCTGCTTCTGCTTCTTCTGCTTTCCCTCCTTCTCTTCCTGCTTCTCCTTCTGTTTCTGCTTCTCCTTGTGCTTCTTGTCCTTCTTGTGTTTCTTCTGCTTCTGCTTCTCAAGTTTCTGCATGTACTGCTTCTCATTCTGCTGCTCTTTCTGCTTCTCCTGCTGCTTTTCCTTCTCCTGCTCCTTCTTCTGCTTCTCTTTCTGCTTCTCCTTCTGTTTCTCCTACTCCTTCTCCTTCTCGTTCTTCTGCTTTTCCTTCTGCTTCTCCTTCTGCTTCTGCATCTTCTGCTTCTTCTGCTACTGCCTCTGCTTCTTCTGTTTCTTCTGCTTCCCCTTCTGCTTCTCCTTCTGCTTTTGCTTCTCTTTCTGCTTCTGCTTCTCCTTCTGCTTCTCCAGATTCTGCTTCTTCTGCTTCTCCTGCTTCTCCTTCTGCTTCAGGTTCTGCTTCTGCTTCTTCTGCTTCTTCTGCTTCTGCTTCTCCGGCTGCTGCTTCTTCTGCTTCTCCTGCTTCTCCTTCTGCTTTTCCTTCTGTTTCTGCTTCTCCTTCTGCTTCTTCTCCTTCCTATGTTTCTTCTGCTTCTGCTTCTCCTGCTTCTGCTTCTCCTGCTTCTCGTTGTGCTTCTCTTTCTGCTTCTCCTTCTCCTTCTTCTGCTTCTCCTTCTGCTTCTGCTTCTCCTTCTGCTTCTGCTTTTGCTTCAACTTCTCCTTCTGCTTCTCATTCTGCTTCTGCGTCTTCTGTTTCTTCTGCTTCTCCTGCTTCTGCTTCTCCTGCTTCTCCTACTTCTCGTGCTGCTTCTCCTTCTGCGTCTCTTTCTGCTTCTGCTTATCCTTTTGCTTCTCCTACTCCTAATCCTTCTCTTTCGCCTTCTCCTTCTCCTTCTTCTGCTTCTCCTGCTTCTCCTTCTGCATCTTCTTCTGCTTCTGCTTCTGCTGCTTCTTCTGCTTCTGCTTCTCCTTCTTCTGCTTCTCCCTCTGATTCTGCTTCTTATGCTTATTCTTTTTCTTCTGCTTCTGCTTCTCCTGCTTCTGCTTCTTCTGCTTCTACTGCTACTCCTTCTCCTTCTCCTTCTCCTTCTCCTTCTTCTTCTTCTTCTTCTTCTTCTTCTTCTTCTTCTTCTTCTTCTTCTTCTTCTTCTTCTTCTTCTTCTTCTTCTTCTTCTTCTTCTTCTTCTTCTTCTTCTCCTTCTGCTGCTTCTGCTTCTCCTGCTTCTTCTTCTTCTACTGCTTCTCTTTCTGCTTCTCATTCTGCTTCTGCTTCTCCTTCTGCTTCTCCTACTACTTCTGCTACTCCTCCTTCTCCTTCTTCTACTTCTCCTTCTCCTTCTGCATCTGCTTCATATGCTTCTACTGCTAATCCTACTGCATCATCTTCTGCTACTGCTTCTCCCACTGCTGCTTCTATGCTTATGTATCTCATTCTGCTACTTCTTCTGCTTCTTCTGCTTCTACTTCTACTTCTCCTTCTGCTTCTCATTCTCCTTCTCTTCTTGTGCTTCTACTCTGCTTCTCCTTCTACTTCTGCTGCACTGCTATAGCTCTGCTTCTACTAGTTACTTCTGCTCCTCATACTCCTATGAATCTCTTACTGCTTCTGCTTCTCTTCA
>NW_012319603.1:0-1770 GCF_000151885.1 Dipodomys ordii
TCCTGGCTGTGTTACCTCTATGTCCCTCTGTGTCCCCGCTGTGTCTCACTGTGTCCGGCAGTGTCACCATATGTCCCCGCTGTTGCCTCGCTGTGTCTTTCTGTACCCCGCTGTATCCTCCGCTGTGTCCCCCACTATTTCCCAGTTGTGACCCGCTGTGTCCCACAGTGTCCCTGCTGTATCCTCGCTGTATCCGGAGCTATGTCCCACTGTGTCCCCCGCTGTGTCCCCGCTGTGTCCTCCTGTGTCCCGCTGTGTCCTCGCTGTGTCCTTCTGTATCCCGCTGTGTCCCCCTCTGTGTCCCCCAATATTTTCCCGCTGTGTCCCGCTGTGTCGCCCGCTGTGTTCCCCGCTGTGTCCCGATAATTCCCACTGTGTCCGCTACAGTGCCCCCGATGTGTCCCTTTGTGTACCCCACTGTGTCCCGCTGTGAAACCCGTTGTGCCCCCCGCTGTGTCCCGCTGTGTCCCGGTGTGTCCCGCTTTGTCCCCCCTCTGTGTCCCACTGTTTCCCACTGTGCCCCTGCTGTGTCCCCGCTGTGTCCCACTGTGTACTCCACTGTGTCCCACTGTGTCCCCCGTTGTGTCCCTGCTGTGTCCATTTGTGTCCCACTGTGTCCCCCTGTGTACCCTGCAGTGTCCTGCTGTGTCCCCCGATGTTTCCCGCTGTGTCCCGCTGTGTCCCCGGCTGTGTCCCCTGCTGTGTCCCGCTCTTTCCCGCTGTGTCCGGCTGTGTCCTTTCTGTGTCCCCATTTGTGTCCCGCTGTGTCCTCGCTGGGTCCCCTGCTGTGTCCCCGCTGTGTCCCTGCTGTGTTGGACTCTCTCCCGCTGTGTGCGGCTCTATGTCCTCTGCTGTGTCCCCCGCTGTGTCCCGCTGTATCCCGGTGTGTCCCACTTTGTCCCCCGCTGTGTCCCGCTGTTTCCCACTGTGCCCCTGCTGTGTCCCCGCTGTGTCCCGCTGTGTACCTCGCTGTGTCCCACTGTGTTCCGCTGTGTGACCCCTTTGTTCCCCTCTGTGTCCTGCTGTGTCCCCTGCTGTGTCCCCGCTTGTGTCCCGCTGTATCCTCCGCTGTGTCCTCGTTGTGTCCCACGCTGTGTCCCCGCTGTGTCCCGCTGTGTCCCCCTGTGTCCTGCTGTGTCCCCTGCTGTGTCCCCCGCTGTGTCCCGCTGTGTCCCGCTGTGGCCTTGCTGTGTCCCCTGCTGTGTCCCTCTGTGTCCCGCTTTGTCCTCGCTGTGTCCCCTGCTATATCCCGCTGTGTTTCCCTGCTCTGTCCCGCTGTGTCCCCGCTGTGTCCCGCTGTGTTCCCCGCTATATCCTGCTCTGTCCCCTGCTGTGTCCCGCTGTGTCCATGCTGTATCCCCGATGTGTCCCACTGTGTACCCCGCTGTGTTTCGCTCTGTCCCGCTGTGTCCCCCGCTGTGTTCCCCTCTGTGTCCTGTTGTGTCCCGCTGTGTCCTGCTGTGTCCTCGCTGTGTCCCAGCTGTGTCCCGCTCTGTCCCCGTTGTTCCCCGGTTTGTCCACACTGTCCCACGCTGTGTCCCTCGCTGTGTACCTCTGTGTCCCGCTCTGTCCTCGCTTTGTCCCCGCTATGTCCCGCTCTGTCCCCGCTGTGTCCCTGCTGTGTTGCACTCTCTCCCGCTGTGTGCGGCACTGTGCCCCCTGCTGTGTCCCCCGCTGTGTCCTGCTGTATCCCGGTGTGTCCCGCTTTGTCCCCCGCTGTGTCCCGCTGTTTCCCACTGTGCCCCTGCTGTGTCCCCGCTGTGTCCTGCT
>NW_012319605.1:0-1770 GCF_000151885.1 Dipodomys ordii
TCGGCTTCTCTTTCATACTTCTGCTTCTGCTTCTTCTGATTCTGCTTCTTCTCCTTCTTCTTCTCCTTCTGCTTCTGCTTCTTCTGCTTCTCCTGCTACTCCTTCTGCATCTCCTTCTGCTTGTGCTTTTCCTTCTGCTTCTTCTTCTGCTTCTGCTTCTCCTTCTTCTGCTTCTCCGTCTGTTTCTGCTTCTTCTGTTTTTCCTGCTTCTCCTTCTGCTTCTCATTCTTCTTCTCCTTCTGTTTCTCCTTGTCGTTATTCTGCTATTCCTTCTGCTTCTCTATCTGCTTCTGCATCTTCAGCTTCTTCTGCTACTGCTTCTGCTTCTGCTTCTTCTGTTTCTTCTGCTTCTCTTTCTGCTTCTCCTTCTGCTTTTGCTTCTCTTTCTGCTTCTGCTTCTCCTTCTGGTTCTCCTTCTTCTCCAGATTCTGCTTCTTCTGCTTCTCCTGCTTCTCCTTCTGCTTCAGGTTCTGCTTCTGCTTCTTCAGCTTCTATTTCTGCTTCTCCTTCTGTTTCTGCTTCTCTTTCTGCTTCTGCTTTTTATCCTTCTTCTATTTCTTTTGATTCTGCTTCTCCTGCTTCTGTTCTCCTTCTTCTCCTTCTGTTTCTCCTTATGCTTCTCCTTCTGCTTCTCCTTCTTCTGCTTCTACTTCTGCTTCTGCTTCTGCTTCTCCTTCTGCATCTTCTTCTGTTTCAATTTCTCCTTCTTCTGCTTTTCATTCTGCTTCTGCTTCTCCTGGTTCTGCTTCTTCTGCTTCTCCTGCTTCTCCTTCTGCTTCTCTTTCTGCTTCTGCTTATCCTTCTGTTTCTCCTACTCCTAATCCTTCTCTTTCTCCTTCTTCTTCTTCTGCTTCTCCTGCTGCTTCTTCTTCTGCTTCTTCTGCTTTATCTGTTTCTTCTGTTTCTGCTTCTCCTGCTTCTTCTTCTTCTGCTTCTCCTATTTCTCCTTCTGCTTCTCCGTCTCATTCTCCTTCTCCTTCAATTACTCCTTCTTGTGGTTTTCTTTCTGCTTCTGCTTCTGCTTCTGCTTCTTCTGTTTCTCCTTCTGCTTCTCCTTCTGCTTCTCTTTCTGCTTCTTATTCTGCTTCTGCTCCTCCTACTCCTAATCCTTCTCTTTCTCCCTCTTCTTCTGCTTCTCGTTCTGCTTCTGCTTCTTCTGCTTGTTCGTATTCTTCTGCTTCTGCTTTTCCAGCTTCTGCTGCTTCTGCTTCTCCTTCTGCTTCAGGTTCTCCTCCTGATTCTTCGGCTTCTTCTGTTTCTTCTGCTTCTGCTACTCCTGCTACTGCTTCTTCTGCTTCTCTTTCTGCTTCTCCTTCTGCTTCTGCTTCTCCTTCTGCTCCTTCTCCTTCTTCTGTTCCTTCTTCTTCTTCTGCTTCTCCCGCTTCTGCTTCTTCTGCTTCTCCTGCTTGTCCTTCTCCTTCTGCTTCTCCTTCTCCTTCTTCTGCTTCTCTTTCTGCTTCTGCTTCTTCTGATTCTCCAACTTCTCCTTCTTCTTCTCCTTCTATTTCTGCTTCTCTTTCTGCTTCTGCATCTCCTTCTGCTTCACCTTCTGCTGCTCCTTCTCCTTCTTCTGTTTCTCCCTCTGCTTCTGCATCTTATGCTTCTTCTTTTTCTTCTGGTTCTGCTTCTCCTGCTTCTGCTTCTTATGCTTCTACTGCTTAATCTTCTTCTTCTGCTTCTACATCTCTACCAGCTTCAACTTCTGCTGCTAGTTTTTCTGCTTATTCTACTGATTATCTACTTCCCCTTCTGCTTCTCTTTAGGCTTCTC
>NW_012319606.1:0-1770 GCF_000151885.1 Dipodomys ordii
TCTGCTTCTTCTGTTTCTTCTGCTTCTCCTTCTGCTTTTGCTTCTCTTTCTGCTTCTGCTTCTCCTTCTGGTTCTCCTTCTCCTTCTTCTGCTTTTCCTTCTGCTTCTCGTTCTGCTTCTGCTACAACTGCTACTGCTTCTACTTCTTCTGTTTCTTCTGCTTCTCCTTCTGATTTTCATTCTCTTTCTGCTTCTGCTTCTCCTTCTCCTTCTCCAGATTCTGCTTCTTCTTCTTCTCCTGCTTCTCCTTCTGCCTGAGGTTCTTCTTCTGCTTCTTCGGATTCTTATGCTTCTGCTTCTCCTGCTTCTGCTTCTTCTGCTTCCCCTCCTTCTCTTTCTGCTTCTCCTTCTGTTTCTGCTTCTCCTTCTGCTTCTGCTTCTTGTCCTTCTCCTGTTTGTTCTGCTTATTCTTCTCCTGTTTCTGCATCTCCTGCTCATCCTTCTGCTGCTCTTTCTGCTTCTCCTGCTGCTTTTCCTTCTCCTGCTCCTTCTTCTGCTTCTCTTTCTGCTTCTACTCCTGTTTCTCCTTCTCCCTCACCTTCTCGTTCTTCTGCTTTTCCTTCTGCTTCTCCTTCTGCTTCTGCATCTTCTGCTTCTTCAGCTACTGCCTCTGCTTCTTCTGTTTTTTCTGCTTCTCCTTCTGCTTCTCCTTCTGCTTTTGCTTCTCTTTCTGCTTCTGCTTCTCCTTCTGCTTCTCCAGATTCTGCTTCTTCTGCTTGTCCTTCTGCTTCAGGTTCTGCTTCTGCTTCTTCAGCTTCTTCTGCTTCTGCTTCTCCTGCTGCTGCTTCTTCTGCTTCTCCTGCTTCTCTTTCTGCTTTTCCTTTTTCTCTTTCTGCTTTTCCTTTTTTTCTGCTTCTCCTTCTGCTTCTTCTCCTTCTTCTGTTTCTTCTGCTTCTGCTTCTCCTGCTTCGGCTTCTCCTGCTTCTCGTTCTGCTTCTCTTTCTGCTCCTACTTCTCCTTCTTCTGCTTCTCCTTCTGCTTCTTCTTCTCCTTCTGCTTCAATTTCTCCTTCTGCTTCTCATTCTGCTTCTGCGTCTTCTGTTTCTTCTGCTTCTCTTGCTTCTCCTTCTCCTGCTTCTCCTACTTCTCGTGCTGCTTCTCCTTCTGCTTCTCTTTCTGCTTCTGCTTATCCTTTTGCTTCTCCTACTCCTAATCCTTCTCTTTCGCCTTCTCCTTCTTGTTCTTCTGCTTGTCCTGGTGCTTCTGCTTCTGCTTATTCTACTATTTCTGTTTCTTCTGCTTCTGCTTCAGATTGTGCTTCTTCTGTTTCTCCTTCTGCTTCAGATTCTGCTTCTGCTTCTTCGGCTTCTCCTGTTTCTTCTGCTTTTGCTTCTTCTGCTTCTTCTGCTTCTCCTGCTTCTCTTTCTGCTTCTCCTTCTGCTTCTGCTTCTCCTTCTGCTTCTGCGTCTGCTCTTCTCCTTCTTCTGTTTCTTTTGCTTCTGTTTCTTCTGCTTCTTCTTCTTCTGTTTCTTCTGATTCTACTTCTGCTTCTCCTTCTTCTCCTTCTCTTTCTGCTTCTTCTGATTCTCCTGCTTCTCCTTCTTGTTCTCTTTCTGCTTCTGCTTCTCTTTCTGCTTCTCCTTCTCCTTCTGCTGCTCCTTCTCCTTCTCCTTCTTCTGCTTCTCCCACTGCTTCTGCTTCTGCTTCTTTTGCTTATTCTTTCCTTCTGCTTCTGCTTCTCCTGCTTCTGCTTCTTCTGCTTCTACTGCTTCTCCTTATACTTCTCCTTATGCTTACAACACTTATGCTTCTTCATCTTCTTCTTCAGTC
>NW_012319607.1:0-1770 GCF_000151885.1 Dipodomys ordii
CTTCTGCGTCTCTTTCTGCTCTGCTTATCCTTATGCTTCTCCTACTCTAATCTTCTCTTTCGCTTCTCCATCATCATCATCTGCTTCTCTGCTGCTTCTGCTTCTGCTTATTCTACTATTTCTATTTTTTCTGCTTCTGCTTCAGATTGTGCTTCTACTGTTTCTCCTGCTTCAGATTCTGCTTCTTCGGCTTCTCCTTATGCTTCTCCTTATGCTTCTCCATATGCTTCTCCTTATGCTTCTTCTTCTTCTTCTTCTTCTTCTTCTTGTTCTTCTTCTAGTTCTTCTTCTTGTTCTTCTTCTTGTTCTTCTTCTTGTTCTTCTTCTTGTTCTTCTTCTTGTTCTTCTTCTTCTTCGTCTTCTCCTTCTTCTTCTTCTTCTTCTTCTTCTTCTTCTTCTTCTTCTTCTTCTTCTTCTTCTTCTTCTTCTTCTTCTTCTTCTTCTTCTTCTTCTTCCTCTTCTTCTTCTTTTTCTTCTTCGTCTTCTTCTTTTTCTTCTTCTCTTCTCCTTCTTCTTCTCTTTCCTCTGCTTCTGCTTTTCCTGCTTCTTCAGCTTCTCCTGCTTCTCTTTCTGCTTTTCCTTCTGTTTCTGCTTCTCCTTCTGCTTCTGCTTCTTCTCCTTCTTCTGTTTCTTCTCCTTCTGCTTCTCCTGCTTCTCGTTCTGCTTCTCTTTCTGCTTCTACTTCTCCTTCTTCTGCTTCTTCTCCTTCTTCTGCTTCTCCTTCTGCTTCTGCTTCTGCTTCTGCTTCTGCTTCAATTTCTCCTTCTGCTTCTCATTCTGCTTCTGCGTCTTCTGTTTCTTCTGCTTCTTCTGCTTCTCCAGCTTCTCCTACTTCTCGTGCTGCTTCTTCTTCTGCGTCTCTTTCTGCTTCTGCTTATCCTTTTGCTTCTCCTACTCCTAATCCTTCTCTTTCGCCTTCTCCGTCTTCTTCTTCTGCTTCTCCTGATTCTTCTGCTTCTGCTTATTCTACTATTTCTGTTTCTTCTGCTTCTGCTTCAGATTGTGCTTCTTCTGTTTCTCCTGCTTCAGATTCTGCTTCTTCGGCTTCTCCTGTTTCTTCTGCTTCTGCTTCTCCTGCTTCTTCTGCTTCTCCTGCTTCTCTTTCTGCTTCTCCTTCTACTTCTGCTTCTCCTTCTGCTTCTGCTCTTCTCCTTCTTCTCTTTCTTTTGCTTGTGTTTCTTCTTCTTCTGTTTCTTCTGATTCTACTTCTGCTTCTCGTTCTTCTCCTCTTTCTGCTTCTACTTCTGCTTCTTCTGTTTCTCCTGTTTTTCCTTCTTGTTCTCCTTCTGTTTCTGCTTCTCTTTCTGCTTCTGCTTCTCCTTCTGCTGCTCCTTCTCCTTCTTCTGCTGCTCCCACTGCTTCTGCTTCTGCTTCTTTTGCTAATTCTTTTTCTTCTGTTTCTGCTTCTCCTGCTTCTGCTTCTTCTGCTTCTACTGCTTCTCCTTATGCTTCTCCTTATGCTTCTCCTTATGCTTCTCCTTTTGCTGATGCTTCTTCTTCTTCTTCTTCTTCTTCTTCTTCTTCTTCTTCTTCATCTTCTTCTTCTTCTTCTTCTCCTTCTCTTTCTTCTGCTTCTGCTTTTCCTGCTTCTTCTGCTTCTACTGCTTCTCTTTCTGCTTCTGCATCTCCTAATGCTTCTCCTATTGCTTCTGCTGCCCTTCCTTCTCCTTCTTCTTCTCCTACTTCTGCTTCTCCTTCTGCTTCTGCTTCTTCTGCTTCTCCAGAATCTCCTTCTGCATCTTCTGCTGCTTCTGCTTCTCCTTCTGCTGC
>NW_012319608.1:0-1770 GCF_000151885.1 Dipodomys ordii
TGCTCTTCCTTCTCCTTCTCCTACTTCTGCTTCTCCTTCTGCTTCAGATTCACCTTCTGCTTCTCCTTATATTTCTCTTTCTCCTTCTCCTTCTCTTTCTTCAGCTTCAACTTCTGCTTTTGCTTCTGCTACTTATGCTTATTCTGTTTCTTTTGCTTCTGCTTCAGTTGCTTCTGCTTCTAAGCTTCTCCTGCTTCTGTTTCTGCTTCTTCTTCTTCTTCTCATTCGGGTTCTCCTGCTTCTGCTTCTTGTGCTTCTCCTGCTTCTCTTTCTGCTACTCATTCTGCTTCTGCTTCCCCTTCTGCTTCTGCTTCTCCTCCTCCTTCTTCTCCTTTTCCTACTTCTGCTTCTCCTTCAGTTTCTGCTTCTTCTGATTCTCCTGCTTCTCCTTCTGCATCTCCTTCTGCTTGTGCTTGTTCTTATGCTTCTTCTTCTTCTTCTTCAGCTTCTCCTGCTTCTTTTGGTTCACCTTTTGCTTCTGCTTCTTCTGATTTTCCTGCTTCTCCTTCGGCTTCTCCCTCTGCCTCTCCTTCTGCTTCTCCTTCTGTTTCTCCTTCTCCTTCTCGTTCTTCTGCTTTTCCTTCTGCTTCTCCTTCTGCTTCTACATCTTCTCCTTCTTCCTCTGCTTCTGCTTCTCATGCTTCTTCTTTTTCTTCTGCTTCTGCTTCTCCTGCTTCTTCTGCTTCTCTTTCTGCTTCTCCTGCTGCTTGTCCTTCTGCTCCTCCTTCTCCTTCTTCTACTTCTCCTTCTGCTTCTACTTCTACTTCTTCTTCTTCTCCTTCTGCTTCTCCTGCTTCTCCTTCTTCTTTTGCTTCTTCTTCTCCTTTTTCTTCTTCTTCTTCTTCTCCTTCTTCTTCTTCATCTTCTTCTTCTTCTTCTTCTTCTTCTTCTTCTTCTTCTTCTTTTTCTTCTTCTTCTTCTTCTTCTTTTTCTGTATCTTCTGTTTCTGCTTCTCCTGCTTCTGCATTTGTGCTTTTCCTGCTTCTCTTTCTTCTTCTCATTCTTCTGCTTCTCCTTCTGCTTCTCCTATTGCTTCTGCTGCCCTTCCTTCTCCTTCTCCTTCTCCTACTTCTGCTTCTTCTTCTGCTTCTGCTTCTTCTGCTTCTCCTTCTGCATCTTCTTCTGCTTCTGCTTCTCCTTCTGCTTCTTCTTCTTCTTCTGCTTCTCCTTCTCCTTCTTCTGCTTCTCCTTCTGATTCTCCTTCTGCTTCTCCTTCTCGTTCTTCTGCTTTTCCTACTGCTTTTCCTTCTGCTACAACGACTACTGCTTCTGCTTCTTTTGTTTCTTCTGCTTCTACTTCTGCTTTTGATTCTCTTTCTGCTTCTGCTTCTCCTTCTGCTTCTCCTTCTGCTTCTCCAGATACTGCTTCTTCTACTTCTCCTGCTTCAGGTTCTGCTTCTGCTTCTTCGGATTCTTATGCTTCTGCTCTCTTCTGCTTCCCCTCCTTCTCTTTCTGCTTCTCCTTCTGTTTCTGCTTCTCTTTCTGCTTCTCCTTCTGCTTCTCCTTCTGCTTCTGCTACTTCTCCTTCTTCTGTTTCTTCTTCTGCTGCTTCTCCTGGTTCTCGTTCTGCTTCTCTTCGTCTGCTTCTCTTTCTGCTTCTGCTTCTCCTTCTGCTTCTCCAGATTCTGCTTCTTCTCCTTCTCCTGCTTCTCCTTCTGCTTCAGGTTCTGCTTCTGCTTCTTCGGCTTCTTCTGCTTCTGCTTCTCCTGCTGCTGCTTCTTCTGCTTCTCCTGCTTCTCCTTCTGCTTTTCCTTCTGTTCTGCTTCTCC
>NW_012319609.1:0-1770 GCF_000151885.1 Dipodomys ordii
AGAAGCCGGAGAGAAAGCCTGAACCGGAGGTAAAGCCGAAAAGAGAAGCCAGTAGAAGCAGAAGAAGCCTCAGCAGAGAAGCAGAAGTAGAAGAAAGCCGAAGAAGCAGAAGCAGAACTTGAAGCAGAAGGAGAAGCAGGAGAAGCAGAAGAAGCAGAATCCGGAGAAGCAGAAGGAGAAGCAGAAGCAGAAAGAGAAGCAAAAGCAGAAGGAGAACCAGAAGAAACAAAAGAAATAGAAGCAGTAGCCGTTGTAGCAGAAGCAGAAGGAGTAGCAGAAGGGAAAGGAGAAGAACAAGAAGGAGAAGGAGAAACAGAAGGAGAAGCAGAAAGAGAAGAAGGTAAAGCAGAAGAAGAAGAATCAGAAGGAGAATCAGAAGGAGAATCAGAAGAAGGAGAAGCAGAAGCAGAAGAAGATGCAGAAGGAGAAGAAGGAGAAACAGAAGAAGCAAAAGCAGAAGGAGAAGCAGAAGAAGCAGAAGCAAAAGGAGAAGCAAAAGAAGGAGAAGGAGAAGCAGAAGAAGAAGCATAACGACAAGCACAAGCAGAAGGAGATGCAGAAGGAGAAGCAGGAGAAGCAGAAGAAGCAGAAGCTGAAGGAGAAGCAGAAGAAGGAGAAGGAGAAGGAGGAGAAGCAGAAGCAGAAAGAGAAGCAGAAGCGGAATGAGAAGCAGAAAGAGAAGCAGGAGAAGCACAAGAAGCGGAAGCAGGAGAAGCCGAAAGAGAAGAAGCAGAAGAAGCAGAAACAGAAGCAGAAGTAGAAGCAGAAGCAGAAAGAGAAGCAGCAGAAGAAGTAGAACCAGAAATTCAGGCAGGAGAAACAGAAGCATAAGGAGAAGCAAAAAGAGAAGCAGAAGGAGAAGTAGAAGAAGCAGCAGAAGGAGAAGCAGCAGAAGAGGCAGAAAAACAAGCAGGAGAAGCAGAAATAGAAAGAGAAGTAGAAGCAGAAGAAGCTGAAGCAGAAGAAGAAGCAGTAGAAGTATAGAAGCAGAAGCAGGAGAAGCAGAAGCAGAAGAAAAAGAAGAAGCATAAGAAGCAGAAGCAGAAGCAGAGGGAGAAACAGAAGAAGGAGCAGCAGAAGGTGAAGCAGAAGGAGATGCAGAAGCAGAAAGAGAAGCAGAAACAGTGACAGAAGGAGAAGTTGGAGAATCAGAAGAAGCAGAAGCAGAAAGAGAAGCAGAAGAGGGAGAAGGAGAAGCAGAAGCAGAAGGACAATCAGGAGAAGCAGAAGAAGCAGAAGCGGGAGAAGCAGAAGAAGAAGAAGAAGAAGAAGAAGAAGAAGAAGAAGAAGAAGAAGAAGAAGAAGAAGAAGAAGAAGAAGAAGAAGAAGAAGAAGAAGAAGAAGAAGAAGAAGAAGAAACAGAAGAAGGAGAAGGAGCAGAAGGAGAAGCAGAAGCAGAAGGAGAAGCAGAAATAGAAACAGAAGCAGAAGAAGCAGTTGCAGGAGAAGCAGAAGCAGAAGAAACATAGGAAGGAGAAGAAGCAGAAGCAGAAGGAGAAGCAGAAACAGAACGAAAAGCAGAAAGAGAAGCAGGAGAAGCAGAAGAAGCAGCAGCAGGAGAAGCAGAAGCAGAAGAAGCCGAAGAAGCAGAAGCAGAACCTGAAGCAGAAGGAGAAGCAGGAGAAGCAGAAGAAGCAGAATCTAGAGAAGCAGAAGGAGAAGCAGAAACAGAAAGAGAAGCAAAAGCAGAAGGAGAAGCAGAAGGGGAAGCAGAAGAAACAGAAGAAGCAGAGGCAGTAGCTAGAAGAAGCAGAAGATGCAGAAGCAGAA
>NW_012319610.1:0-1770 GCF_000151885.1 Dipodomys ordii
TGCGGGGACACAGCGGGACAAAGCGGGGGACACAGCAGGACACAGCAGGACCCAGCGGGGAAACAGGGGGGACACAGTTTGACACAGCGAGGACACAGCGGGACCCAGCAGGACACAGCGGGACACAGCGGGGGACACAGTGGGGGACACAGCCGGACACAGCGGGACACAGCGGGGGAAACAGAGGGGACCCAGCGGGACCCAGCGCGGGACACAGCGTGGACACATTGGGACACAGCGGGGACACAGCGGGACACAGTGTGGGACACAGCAGTACACAGCGGGACACAGCGGGTCACAGCGAGGGACACAGAGGGGTACATAGCGGGACACAGTGGGGAACACAGGGAGGACACAGCGGGACCCAGCGGGACACAGCGTCCATACAGCGGGGACACAGCGGGACACAGTGGGGTACACAGCTGGGGACACAACGGGACACAGTGGGGGACACAGCGAGGACAAAGCAGAACACAGCGTGGGAAACAGCGAGGACACAGCGGGACACAGCGAGACACAGCGGGACACAGTGGGGACACAGCAGTAGACACAGCGATACACAGCGGGGGACACAGCGGGACACAGCGGGGATCACAGCGAGGACACAGCGGGGACACAGCGGGGACACTGCGGGAACATAGTGGGACACAGCGGGGCACTCAGCGGGAACACAGCAGGACACAGCAGGGGACACAGCGAGGACACAGCAGAACACAGCGTGGGAAACAGCGAGGACACAGCGGGGGCACAGCGGGACACAGTGGGGACACAGCAGTAGACACAGCGAGACACAGCGGGGGACACAGCGGGACACAGCGGGGAACACAGCGAAGACACAGCGGGGACACAGCGGGGACACTGCGGGAACATAGTGGGACACAGCGGGGCACACAGCGGGACACAGCGGGACACAGCTTGGGACACAGCGGGAACACAGCAGGACACAGCAGGGGACACAGCGAGGACACAACGGGACACAGTGGGACACAGGATGGGACAAAACGGGAGACAGCAGGGGACACAGCGAGGACACAGCGGGACAAAGAGGCGACACATAGAGGACTCAGCGGGGGACACAGTGGGGGACAGAGCGGGACACATCGGGACACTGCGGGGCACAGCGGGGGACACAGCGGGACACAGCGGGGGACACAGCGGGACACAGCGAGACACAGCGGGACACTGTGGGGCACAGCGGGGGACACAGCGGGACACAGCGGGGGACACAGGGAGGACACAGCTTAATACAGCATGGGACAAAGCGAGGACACAGCGGGACACAGCGAGACACAGCGGGACACAGCGGGGACCCAGCAGTGGACACAGCGGGACACAGCGGGGGACAAAGCGGGACACCACGGAACACAGCAGGACACAGTGTGAAACAGCGGTGAACCTGCAGGGACACAGCGGGACACAGCGGGGGACACAGCGGGACACAGCGGGACACAGCGGGGGACACAGCGGGACACAGCGTCTATAGAGCGGGGACACAGCGGGACACAGCGGTGACACAGCGGGACCCAGCAGGGACACAACAAGGACACAGCGGGACACAGCGGGACACAGAGGGGGACACAGCGAGGAACACAGCGGGGGACACAGCCGGATACAGCGGGGGACACAGCGGGACACAGCGGGGACACAGAGGGGACTCAGCAGTGGACATAGCGGGGGACAAAGCGGGACACCACATGACACAGTGGGACACAGAGGGACACAGCGGGGACACTGCGGGGACACAGCGGGACAAAATGGGGGACCCAGTGA
>NW_012319611.1:0-1770 GCF_000151885.1 Dipodomys ordii
CCGAAAGAGAAGAAGAACAAGATGAAGAAGAAGAAGAAGAAGATGAAGAAGAAGATGAAGACCAAGATGAAGAAGAAGAAGAAGATGAAGATGAAGAAGAAGATGAAGAAGAAGAAGCAGAAGAAGAAGATGAAGAAGAAGAAGAAGGAGAAGGAGAAGGAGAAGCAGTAGAAGCAGAAGAAGCAGAAGAAGGAGAAGCAGAAACAGAAGAAAAAGAATAAGCCTATGAAGCAGAATCAGAGGGAGAAGCAGAAGAAGGAGAAGCAGAAGCAGAAGAAGCAGCAGAAGGAGAAGCAGAAGCAGAAGAAGATGCAGAAGGAGAAGCAGGAGAAGCAGAAGACGGAGAAGGAGAAGGCGAAAGAGAAGGATTAGGAGTAGGAGAAACAAAAGGATAAGTAGAAGCAGAAAGAGACGCAGAAGGCGAAGCAGCACGAGAAGTAGGAGAAGCAGGAGAAGCAGAAGCAGGAGAATCAGAAGAAACAGAAGACGCAGAAGCAGAATTTGAAGCAGAAGGAGAAATTGAAGCAGAAGCAGAAGCAGAAGGAGAAGCAGAAGCAGAAGGAAAAGCAGAAGAAGGAGAAGGAGAAGCAGAAAGAGAAGCACAACGAGAAGCAGGAGAAGCAGAAGCAGAAGAAACATAGGCAGGAGAAGAAGCAGATGCAGAAGGAGAAGCAGAAACAGAAGGAAAAGCAGAAAGAGAAGCAGGAGAAGCAGAATAAGCAGCAGCAGGAGAAGCAGAAGCAGAAGAAGCCGAAGAAGCAGAAGCAGAACCTGAAGCAGAAGGAGAAGCATAAGAAGCGGAATCTGGAGAAGCAGAAGGAGAAGCAGAAGCAGAAAGAGAAGAAAAAGCAGAAGGAGAAGCAGAAGGAGAAGCAGAAGGAACAGAAGAAGCAGAGCTAGTAGCAGAAGAAGCAGAAGATGCAGAAGCAGAAAGAGAAGCAGAAGGAAAATCAGAAGAACGAGAAGGTGAGGGAGAAGGAGAAGCAGAAAGAGAAGCAGAAGAAGGAGCAGGAGAAGGAAAAGCAGCAGGAGAAGCAGAAAGAGCAGCAGAAGGAGGAGCAGGAGATGCAGAAACAGGAGAAGCATAAGAGGAACAAACAGGAGAAGGACAAGAAGCAGAAGCAGAAGAAGAAGCAGAAACAGAAGGAGAAACAGAAATAGAAGGAGGGGAAGCAGAAGAAGCAGAAGCAGGAGAAGCAGAAGCATAAGAATCCGAAGAAGCAGAAGGAGAACCTCAGGCAGAAGGAGAAGCACGAGAAGCAGAAGAAGCAGAATCTGGAGAAGCAGAAGGAGAAGCAGAAGGAGAAGCAGAAGCAGAAAGAGAATCAAAATCAGAAGGAGAAGCAGAAGAAACAGAAGAAGTAGAAGCAATAGCAGTTGTAGCAGAAGCAGAACGAGAAACAGAAGGAAAAGCAGAAGTACAAGAAGGAGAAGGAGAAACAGAAGAAGAAGCAGAAGGAGAAGCAGAAAGAGAAGCAGGTAAAGCAGAAGAAGAAGAAGCAGAAGGAGAATCAGAAGGAGAAGCAGAAGAAGGAGAAGGAGAAGCAGAAGAAGATGCAGAAGGAAAAGCAGAAGAAGCAGAAGCAGAAGGAGAAGCAGGAAAAGCAGAAGAAGCAGAAGCAAAAGGAGAAGCAAAAGAAGGAGAAGGAGAAGCAGAGGCAGAAGAAGAAGCATAAGGACAAGCACAAGCAGAAGGAGATGCAGAAGGAGAAGCAGGAGAAGCAGAAGAAGCAGAAGTTGAAGGAGAAGCAGAAGTAGGAGAAGGAGAAG
>NW_012319612.1:0-1770 GCF_000151885.1 Dipodomys ordii
TCCTGCTGTGTCCAGCTTGTGTCCCCGCTGTCCCCCGCTGTGTCCCTGCTGTATCCCCGCTGTGTCCAGCTGTGTCCCATTTTGTCCCGCTGTGTCCCGCTGTGTCCTTGCTTTGTCCCCCGCTTTGTCCCCGCTGTGTCCCGCTGTGTCCCTTTGTGTCCCCCGCTGTGTCCCGCTGTGTCCCCTGCTGTGTCCCCCGCTGTGTCCCGCTGTGTCCCGTTGTGTCCTTGCTGTGTCCCCGTTGTGTCCTGCTGGGTCCCTCTGTTTCCCGCTGTCCCCCGCTGTGTTCCCTGCTGTGACCCCTGCTGTGTCCCGCTGTGTCCCTGCTGTGTCCCCGCTGGGTCCCGCTGTGTCCCCACTGTGTCCCAGCTGTGTCCCGCTGTGTCCCTGGTGTGTCCTCATTGTGTAACAGCTAAGCCCCTCTGTATCCCCGCAGTGTCCCACTGTGTCCCCCGCTGTTTCCCCGCTCTGTCCCCGCTTTGTCCTCCTGTGTACCGCTGTGTCCTCGCTGTGTCCTTCTGTATCCTGCTGTGTCCCCCGCTGTGTCCCCCACTATTTCCTCGCTGTGACTTCCTGTGTCCATGCTGTGTCCCCGCTGTGTCCGGCTGTGTCCCGCTGTGTTCCCCGCTGTGTTCCCCGCTGTGTCCCACTGTGACCTCGCTGTGTCCCCGCTGTGTCCCACTGTGTCCCCGCTGTGTAACGCTGGGTCCCCCCTTTTGTGTCCACTGTGTCCCCAGCTGTGTCCCCAATGTGTCCTGCTGTGTCCCCCTGTGTCCCGCTGTGTCCCCTGCTTTGTCCCCTGCTGTGTCCCGCTGTGTCACGCTGTGGCCTTGCTGTGTCCCCTGCTGTGTCTCTCTGTGGCCCGCTTTGTCCTCATTGTGTCCCCTGCTATATCCCGCTGTGTTCCCCGCTCTGTCCCGCTGTGTCCCCGCTGTGTCCCGCTGTGTCTCCGGCTATATCTTGCTCTGTCCCCAGCTGTGTCCTGCTGTGTCCCTGCTGTATCCCCGATGTGTCCCACTGTGTACCCCACTGTGTCCCGCTCTGTCCCACTGTGTCCCCCGCTGTGTTCCCCTCTGGGTCCTGCTGTGTCCGGCTGTGTCCCGCTGTGTACTCGCTGTGTCCCCGCTGTGTCCTGCTGTGTCCTCGCTGTGTCCCAGCTGTGTCCCGCTGTGTCTCTCGCTGTGTAACTCTGTGTCCCGCTCTGTCCTCGCTTTGTCCCCGCGATGTCCCGCTGTGTCCCCGCTGTGTCTTGCTGTGTCCCGCTGTGTCCCTGCTGTGTCCCGATGTGTACCACTGTGTCTGCCTCTGTGTACCTCGCTGTGTCCTGCTGTGTCCTCGCTGTGTCCCCCGCTGTTTCCCGCTGTTTCCCCCGCTGTGTCACCTGCTGTGTCCTTTGATGTGTCCCCAGCTGAGTCCCGCTGTGTCCCCCGCTGTTTACCGCTGTGTCCCCACTGTGTCCCCCGCTTTGTCCCCGCTGTGTCCCCGCTCTTTCCCACTGTGTCCCGCTGTGTCCCTCTGTGTCCCCGCTGTTTCCCACTGGGATCCCCGCGCTGTCCTGCTGTGTCCCCGTTGTCCAACGGTGTGTCCCCTCTGTCCCCCGCTGTGTCCCGCTGGGTCCCGATGTGTCCCGCTGTGTCGCTGCTTTGTCACTGCTCTTTCACACTGTGTCCCGCTGTGTCCTCGCTGTGTTCCGCTCTGTCCCAGGCTGTGTCCCGCTGTGTCCCCCGCTGTGTTCCGCTGTGTCAAAATGCTGTGTCCTGCTGTGTCCCC
>NW_012319613.1:0-1770 GCF_000151885.1 Dipodomys ordii
ACAGCGGGACACAGCGGGGAAACACAGCGGGAGCACAGCGGGACACAGCAGGGGACAGCGGGGGACAAAGCGGGAGACACAGCGGGACACAGCGGGGGACATAGAGGCGGAAACAGCCGGACACAGTGGGGACTGAACAGTACACAGCGCGGACACAGCGGAGGTCACATCGGGGGACAAAGCGAGACACCACGGGACACAGCGGGAACAGAGGGGACACAGCAGGACACAGCGGGACACACGGGGGGACACAGCGGGGACACAGCGTTACACAGCAGGGACACAGCGGGGGACACAGTGAGGACACAGTGGGATAGAGCGGGACACAACGGGACACAGCGGGAACCAGCGGGAGACACAACGGGACACAGCATGGGACAGAGCGGGACACAGTGGGGGACAAAGCGGGAGACACAGCGGGACACAGCGAGGGACACAGCGGGACACTGCGGGACACAGTGGGGACTGAGCAGGACACAGCGGGGACACAGCGGGTTACAGCTGGTACACACCGGGAAACAGCCGGGACACAAAGGGACACAAAGGGACACAGCGGGGACACACCGGGGACACAGCAGGACACAGCGGGGGACACAGCGGGGACACAGCGGGGAAAGAGTGGGGACACAGCGGGACACAGCATGGACACAGCGGGACACAGCGGGGGACACAGCAGGACACAGCCAGACCCAGCGGTAACAAAGCTGGGACACAGCGGGACACAGTGGGACAGAGCGGTGACACAGCGGGGGACAGAGGGCACACCGGGGGACAATGGGGACACAGCAGGACAGAGCGGGGTAGCGGGGACACAGCAGGTCACCGCGGGACACAGCGGGGACACAGCGGGGACACAGCAGGGGACAGCAGTCACACAGCGGGACACAGCAGGACACAGCAGGACACAGCGGGGGACACAGCGTGGGACACAGCAGGACCCAGCAGGGGACACAGCGGGGACACAGCGGGACAAAGCGGGGACCCAGCGGGACCCAGTGGGACACAGCAGGGGACACACCGGGGTACAAAGAGGCAGACACAGCAGGACAGAGCGGGACACATCAGGGACACCCGGGGACACAGCGGGACACAGCTGGGACCCAGCGGGACACAGCGGGACACAGCGGGGACACAGTAGGGACACAGCGGGGACAGAGCAGTAAAAAAGCTGGGACACAGCGGGACACAGCAGGACACAACGGGGACACAGCGGGACACAGCATGGACACAGTGTGACTCAGCGGGGGACACAGCGGGACACAGCGGGGGACATAGGGGCGGACACAGCGGGAAACAGCGGGACACAGCGGGTCACAGCGGGGGACAGAGCGGGGACACAGCGGGACACAGCGGGGGACACAGCATGGACACAGCAAGTCACAGCGGGGAAATAGTGGGGGACACAGCGGGGGACACAGCAGGATACAGAAGAACACAGCGAGGACACAGCGGGACACAGCGGGACACAGTGGGGACACAGCAGGGAAACAGCGGGGGACACAGTGGGACACTGCAGGGACACAGACGGGCTTAGCGGTTACAAAGTGAGGACACACCAGGGACACAGCGGGACACAGCGGGGACACAGCGGGGCACAGCAGGGACACAGAGGGACACAGCAGGACACAGCGGGGACACAGCAAGGACACAACGGGACACAGCGGGACAAAGTGGGGGACACAGCAGGGGACACAGCGGGACACAGCGGGGGACACAGCGGGACACAGCGGGACACAGCGGGGACAAAGCGGGGGACAAAGCGGGGACACG
>NW_012319614.1:0-1770 GCF_000151885.1 Dipodomys ordii
AAGTGGGGGACACAGCGGCACACAGCGGGACACATGCGGTGACACAGAGGGGACTCAGCGGGACAAAGTGGGGGACACAGCGGCACACAGCGGGACACAGCGGGGGACACAGCAGGGGACAGCGGAGACAGAGAGGGGCGAAAGCGAGACACAGTGGTGATACAGCTGGACACAACGGAGTACACAGCGGGACACACAGCGGGCACACGGCGGGACACAGCAGGGACCGAGCTGGACATAGCGGGACACAACGAAACACAGCGAGGGCACAGCGGGACTCAGCGGGGGACCCAGCGAGGACACAGCGGGACACAGCGGGGGACACAGCTGGGGACACAGAGGGACACAGCGGGGAACACAGCGAGGACACAACGGGACCCAGCAGGACACAGAGTCGATACAGCGGGGACACAGGGTTACACAGCGTGCTACCCAGCTGTGGACACAACGGGACAGAGTGGGGGCACAGCGAGACACAGCGGGACACAGCGAGGACACAGCGGGACACATTGGTGACACAGCGGGAAAAACAGCAGGACACAGCAGCGGACACAGCGGGGGACACAGCGCGACACAGCAAGACATAGCATGGACACAGCAGTAGACACATCGGGACATAGTGGGGGACACAGCTGGGGACACAACGGGACACAGCGGTGGACACAACGAGGACACAGCAGGACCCACGGGACCCAGCGGGGGACACAGCGAGGACACAGCAGGACACAGTGGGGGACACAGCGAGGACAAAGCGGGGGACACAGCGGGACACAGCGGGGAACACAGCGAGGACACAGCGGGACCCAGCGGGACACAGCGTCGATACAGCGGGCACACAGCGTTATACAGCGTGGTACTCAGCTGTGGACACAACGGGACACAGTGGGGGCACAGCCGGACACAGCGGGACACAGTGGGACACAGCGGGGACAAAGCGTGAGACACAGCGAGGGACACAGCGGGACACAGCGGGGGACACAGCGAGGACACAGCGGCACAAAGCCTGGGACACAGCAAGGATACAGTGGGACACAGCGGGGGACACAGCGGGACATAGCGGGGGACACAGCGGGGGACACAGCGGGACACAGCGCGGGCACAAGGAGGACACAACGGGACACAGCGGGGGACAGAATGAGGACACATTGGGACACATTGGGACACAGCGGGACTCAGCGGGGGACACAGCAGTACTCAGCGGTACACAGCGGGGACACAGCAGAGACACAGTGGGGGACACAGCGGGACACAGCGGGGGACACAGGGATGACACAGCGGTACCCAGCTGGACCCAGCGTCGATACAGCCGGGACACGCGGAACACAGTGGGGTACACAGCTGGGGACAGAGCGAGGACACAGCGGGACACAGCGGGACACAGCAGGGACACTGCGGGAACATAGCAGGACACAGCAGGGTACACAGCGGGACACAGCTGGGGACACAGTGGGGACACAGCGGGACACAGCGGAACACAGCGTGAGACAAAGCGGGAGACAGCAGGGGACACAGCGAGGACACAGGGGGACACAGCGGCGACACAGAGGGGACTCAGCGGGGGACAAAGCGGGCCACAGCGGGGGACACAGCAAGGACACAGCAGGACACAGCGGCCACAAAGAGGGGACTCAGCGGTGGACACAGCGGGGGACAAAGAGGGACACCACGGGACACAGTGTGACACAGTGTGACACAGCGGGACACTGCGGGGACACAGCAGGACAAAGCGCGGGACACAGCGGGACACAGCGGGCACACAGCGGGGATGAT
>NW_012319615.1:0-1770 GCF_000151885.1 Dipodomys ordii
CTCTCAGGCGTGGACTCCTGCGGTGTCTCAGTGTGACTCAGCGGGGGTCACATTGTGATTCAGCGGGAAAAATGCGGGTAGACTCTGTCGGGTCACATCAGGCTCCACAGCGGGGGCACAGTGGGACACAGTTGGTCATAGCGGGGACATATCGGGACACAGCTGGACACAGCGGGACACAGCGGTGGACTCAGCGACACTCAGTGGTGGTCTCAGTGAGGACACAGCAGGACACAGCTGGGACACAGCGAGGACACAGCTGGGGACACAGCGGTGGACAGAGCAGGACACAGCGGGGAACACAGCGAGGACACAGCGGGACACAGCGGGACACAGCGTCGATACAGCGGGGACACAGCGTTACACAGCATGGTACACAGCGTGGTACACAGCTGTGGACACGACGGGACACAGTGGGGGCACAGCCGGACACAGCGGTACACAGTGGGACACAGCGGGGACAAAGCGTGAGACACAGCGGGGGACAGAGAGGGAGACAGTAGGGGACTCAGCGAGGACACAGCGGCACACAACGGGACACAGCGGGAAACAGAGGTGAACCTGCGGGGGCACAGCGGGACACAGCGGGACACAGCGGGGACACAGCGAGGACACAGCGGCACACAAAGGGACACAGCGGGAAACAGAGGTGAACCTGCGGGGACACAGCGGGACACAGTGGGGGACACAGCGGGACACAGTGTGGGACACAGCGGTGAAACAGCGGGACACAACGGGACACAGCAGGGGGACACAGCGAGGACACAGCGGGACACAACGGGACACAGCAGGGGGACACAGCGAGGACACCACGGAACACAGCGGGACACAGTGGGAAACAGAGGTGAAGCTGCGGGGACACAGCGGGACACAGTGGGGGACACAATGCGAAACAGCGGGGACACAGCGGGATACAGTGGGGGACAGAGTGTGGGACACAGCGAGACACAGCGGGGACAAAGCTGGACACAGCGAGGTACACAGAGGGACACAGCGGGGACGCAGCGGGGAAACAGCGTGCCACAGCAAGACACAGCGGGAAACAGCCGGGGACACAGCGAGGACACAGCGGCACAGAACGGGGGACACAGCAAGGACACAGTGGGACACAGCGGGGGACACAGCGAGACATAGCGGGGGACACAGCGGGGGACACAGAGGGACACAGCGGTACACAGCGGGGGACACAGGGAGGACACAGCGGGACACAGCGGGGGACATAGCGAGGACACATTGGGACACAGCGGGGACACAGCGGGACTCAGCGGGGCACAGCGGGGACACAGCAGGGACACAGCGGGGCACACAGCGGGACACAGCGGGGGACACAGGGAGGACACAGCGGGACCCAGGTGAACCCAGCGTCGATATGGCAGGGACAAAGCAGGACACAGCGGGGGACACAGCGGGACACAGGGGGGAACACAGCGAGGACACAGCGGGACCCAGGGCGACACAGCGTCGATACAGCGGGGACACAGCATTACACAGCGTGGTACACAGCTGTGAACACAACAGAACACAGTGGGGTCACAGCGGGACACAGCGGGACACAGTGGGACGCAGCAGGGACAAAGCTTGAGACACAGCGGGGTACAGAGCGGGAGACAGCGGGGGACACAGCGAGGACACAGCAGTACACAGCGCTGACACTGCAGGGCACACAGCGGTACACAGCGGGGAACACAGCGGGGGACACAGCGGGACACAGAGGGACACAAAGGGACACAGGGGGGACACAGCGGGACACAGTGGGGACACAGCGGGGGA
>NW_012319616.1:0-1770 GCF_000151885.1 Dipodomys ordii
AAAGGATAAGAGATTAATTAAGGTACCTCAGAAGAAAAATGCTATTGGCTTTAGAACAAATTCATTTGCCTAGAACTGAGGAAATGAGTTTCAGAAATGCCAGAGGCAAAGGGTATTATTCAAATCACCTTAACATGAGGTACAAGCAGCCTGTCTAGATCAACCTTCCAGGAAAAAATGAATGAAAAGGAATTAATGCTTCTAAAACAAGCCAGATGTTGGTGGTTCATGCTTGTTATCCTAGCTACTTAAAATTCTAAGATGAAAGGATCTCAAATCAAAGCCTGGCCAGGAAGAAAACCTTCCTCTCTGCAACCAGCAGACAGGAAGCATTAGCTCTGTATGAAGCCCAGCTAGATGGCCTCAGACAACAGACATCCAGACACACAAGACCACCCCATCTGAAATATTATCAAATACATTCACATAATATCTCCTGTTTGGGAGATAATGTTTAAAATATGTATCAAAAACAGTTCAAAAAGGCAGTTAATAAAGGCCAAGTGAAAGTAGAAATGTGTACTCACTCACTGAAATGTAAGTTACTGCCAGAATGATGTTAATAGGGCTAGAGGCCCATTTGGTAACTTATCCACTCAACCATCTTTCCTCACATCTTGTCAGTCAGCCTGAACAGAGATTTTTGAATGCAAGGAATGTGTGTGAGCATGTAGCTTGTAACATTAATAATGAAAAGGTAAGCATTGGAAGCTCAGTCATGTAAAACCAGCTACTCAGAACCTTGAGATACGAGGAACTCAGTTCAAAGCCAACTGAACAAAAACGATTCTTACCTCCAATTAAACAGTAAATGCAGAAAGCTGAGCTGTGCTTCAAATGTTAGAGTTCTAGCATCACATACAAAAGCTAAGTGACAGTACCTAGGTCCTGAATTCAAGTCCCAGTACTGGCTCTCATACACAAAATAATCATTACAACACCACAGTATATGCAAATGTTAGCAAAGGATGTAGATGAATGAGATGATGACATCATTTACCTCACCTTTAGTCTCAAACATTCTAGACAGTGTAGTTCAGTCTGTGAAAAGCCCCAGGTGAAATCTTTCCTCAAAATCAGCAGATACATCCTCATTTCCCTCTGCACATTTATATTATGTACACACACACACACACACACACAAGGGCTATATTTTTCTAAGTTTGAAATATATAACCTTACACACATGCTTCAGTATTATGTGCCCTTGTTTAGGTATCATAGGGAGCACAATATATCCAGTGTCTGGCTCATTCTTGTAATCTTAGCTGCTCATGAGGGTGAGATCTGAGGATCACAGTTTGATGCCAACCTAAGCTAATAAATCCTCAAAATTCTTATCTTTAATTAAGCAGAAAAGGCCAGAAGTGGATGTGTGGTTTTGAGTGGCACAATGACAGCATTGAATTAAACAATCTAAACTAGAGTTCCAGACCCTCATTTCAAGCCTGAGTCCAAGCCCACTAGCACTCCAAAAGCCACCCCCCAAATACCAAACCAAAAATATGACAGAATATTTTGTAAATTTTGAAGCAAAATCCAATGAGGCAACATAGTTGCTAGTTTGTTGAAGATCTGGTGGGGAAACCCCAAATTCAACATGTGTTAAAATAACATAAAGAGAAGATGGCGACGGGGCAGTAGGGAAACGCCACAGCTCTCTCCAACCAAAAAGAGAGTTCGAGTTCCAACGCTTAATCTCCCCAAGAGACCGACAACAACAAAAAGACGAACACTCAGAGAAAAACCAGAGGTGAGAAATAACAAAGA
>NW_012319617.1:0-1769 GCF_000151885.1 Dipodomys ordii
TCTCCTACTTCTACTTCTCCTTCTGCTTCTGCTTCTTCTGCTTCTCCTTATGCATCTTCTTCCGCTTCTCCTGCTTCTCTTTCCGCTTCTCTTTCTGCTTCTCCCGCTTCCGCTTCTCCTTCTGCTTCCGCTTCTCCTTCTGCTTCTGCTTCAATTTCTCCTTCTGCTTCTCATTCTGCTTCTGCGTCTTCTGTTTCTTCTGCTTCTCCTGCTTCTGCTTCTCCTGCTTCTCCTACTTCTCGTGCTGCTTCTCATTCTGCGTCTCTTTCTGCTTCTGCTTATCCTTTTGCTTCTCCTACTCCTAATCCTTCTCTTTCGCCTTCTCCTTCTTCTTCTTCTTCTTCTCCTGGTGCTTCTGCTTCTGCTTATTCTACTCTTACTGTTTCTTCTGCTTCTGCTTCAGATTGTGCTTCTTCTGTTTCTCCTTCTGCTTCAGATTATGATTCTGCTTCTTCGGCTTCGCCTGTTTCTTCTACTTCTGCTTCTCCTGCTTCTTCTGCTTCTCCTGCTTCTCCTTCTGCTTCTCCTTCTGCTTCTGCTTCTCCTTCTGCTTCTGCTTCTGCTCTTCTCCTTCTTCTGTTTCTTTTGCTTCTGTTTCTTCTGCTTCTTCTTCTTCTGTTTCTTCTGATGCTACTTCTGCTTCTCCTTCTTCTCCTTCTCTTTCTGCTTCTACTTCTGCTTTTTCTGATTTTCCTGCTTCTCCTTCTTGTTCTCCTTCTGTTTCTGCTTCTCATTCTGCTTCTGCTTCTCCTTCTGCTGCTCCTTCTCCTTATCCTTCTTCTGATTCTCCCCCTGCTTCTGCTTCTGCTTCTTCTGCTTATTCTTTTTCTTCTGTTTCTGCTTCTCCTGCTTCTGCTTCTTCTGCTTCTACTGCTTCTCCTTATGTTTCTCCTTATGCTTCTTCTTCTTCTTCTTTTTCTTCTTCTTCGTCTTCTCCTTCGTCTTCTTCTTCTTCTTCTTCTTCTTCTTCTTCTTCTTCTTCTTCTTCTTCTTCTTCTTCTTCTTCTTCTCTTTCTTCTGCTTCTGCTTTTCCTGCTTCTTCTGCTTCTCTTTCTGCTGCTCATTCTGCTTCTGCTTCTCCTTCTGCTTCTCCTATTGCTTCTGCTGCCCTTCCTTCTCCTTATCCTTCTCCTACTTCTGCTTCTCCTTCTGCTTTTGCTTCTGCTTTTGCTTCTTCTGCTTCTTCTGCATCTTCTTCTGCTGCTGCTTCTGCTGCTGCTTCTCCTTCTGCTGCTTCTTCTGCTTCTGCTTCTCCTTCTTCTGCTTCTCCTTCTGCTTCTCCTTCTGCTGCTCCTTCTGCTTCTCGTTCTGCTTCTGATTCTCCTTCTGCTCTTCCTACTCCTAATCCTTCTCTTTCTCCTTCTCCTTCTTCTTCTTCTGCTTCTCGTTCTGCTTCTGCTACTGCTTCTTCTGCTTGTTCTGTTTCTTCTGCTTCAGGTCCTGCTTCTGCTTCTTCAGCTTCTTCTGTTTCTTGTGCTTCTGCTTCTCCTGCTACTGCTTCTTCTCCTTCTCTTTGTGCTTCTCCTTCTGCTTCTGCTTCTCCTTCTGCTCCTTCTCCTTCTTCTCTTTCTTCTTCTTCTTCTTCTTCTTCTTCTTCTTCTTCTTCTTCTTCTTCTTCTTCTTCTTCTTCTTCTTCTTTTTCTTCTTCTTCTTCTTCTTCTTCTTCATCTTCTTCTTCTTCTTCTTCTTCTTCTTCTTCTTCTTCTTCATCTTCATCAGCATCAACTGATTCTTCTACTTCAGATTATCCCGCTACTGCTTCTACTGCT
>NW_012319618.1:0-1769 GCF_000151885.1 Dipodomys ordii
ATTCTCTTTCTGCTTCTGCTTCTTCTGATTCTCCAACTAATCCTTCGTCTTCTCCTTCTGTTTCTGCTTCTCTTTCTGTTTCTGCATCTCCTTCTGCTTCACCTTCTGCTGCTCCTTCTCCTTCTTCTGTTTCTCCCTCTGCTTCTGCTTCTGCTTCTTATGCTTCTTCTTTTTCTTCTGCTTCTGCTTCTCCTGCTTCTTATGCTTCTACTGCTTCTTCTGCTTCTGCTTCTTCTGCTTCTAATTCTCTTTCTGCCTCTGCTTCTCCTGCTTGTTTTTCTGCTTCTTCTGCTGCTTCTCCCTCTGCTGCTTCTTCTACTTCTCCTTCTGCTTCTCTTTTTGCTTCTCCTTCTGCTTCTGCTTCTTCTGTTTCTCCTGCCTAAATTTCTGGTTCTACTTCTTCTGCTGCTTCTCCTTCTGCTTCTGCTTCTACTTCTGCTTCTGTTTCTGCTTCTTCTGCTTCTACTCTTTCGGCTTCTCCTGCTTCTGCTTATTGTGCTTCTCCTGCTTCTTTTTCTGCTTCTCATTCCTCTTCTGCTTCTCCTTCTGCTTCTGCTTATCCTCCTTCTCCTACTTCTGCTTCTCCTTCAGCTTCTGCTTCTTCTGCTTCTCCTGCTTCTCCTTCTGCATCTCCTTCTGCTTGTGCTTGTCCTTATGCTTCTGCTTCTGCTTCTCCTTCTCCTTCTTTTGCTTCTCCTTTTGCTGCTGCTTCTTCTGCTTTTCCTGCTTCTCCTTCTGCTTCTGCTTCTTCTGCTTCTACTGCTTCTCCTTCTGCATCTTCTTCTGCTTCTGCTTCTCCTTCTCCTTCTTCTGCTTCTCCTTCTGCTTCTTCTTCTTCTGCTTTACCTGCTTCTCTTTCTGCTTCTCCTTCTGCTTCTCCTTCTGTTTCTCCTTCTCCTTCTTGTTCTTCTGCTTTTCCTTCAACTTCTCCTTCTGCTTCTGCTACAACGGTACTGCTTCTATTCTTCTGTTTCTTCTGCTTCTCCTTCTGCTTTTGATTCTCTTTCTGCTTCTGCTTCTCCTTCAGCTTCTCATTCTGCTTCTCCAGATTCTGCTTCTCTGCTTCTCTGCTTCTCATCTGCTTCAGGGTCTGCTCTGCTTCTTCGGATTCTTATCCGTCTGCTTCTCCTGCTTCTGCTTCTTCTAGCTTCCCCACCTTCTCTTTCTGCTTCTCCTTCTGTTTCTGCTTCTCCTTCTGCTTATGCTTCGTGTCCTTCTCCTGTTTCTTCTGCTTCTGCTTCTCCTGTTTCTGCATCTCCTGCTTCTCCTTCTGCTGCTCTTTCTGCTTCTCCTGCTGCTTTTCATTCTCCTGCTCCTTCTTCTCCTTCTCTTTCTGCTTCTCCTTCTGTTTCTCCTTCTCCATCTCCTTCTCTTTCTTCTGCTTTTCCTTCTGCTTCTCCTTCTGCTTCTGCATCTTCTGCTTCTTCTGCTACTGCGTCTGCTTCTTCTGTTTCTTCTGCTTCTCCTTCTGCTTCTCCTTCTACTTTTGGTTCTCTTTCTGCTTCTGCTTCTCCTTCTGCTTCTCCAGATTCTGCTTCTCCTGCTTATCCTTCTGCTTGAGGTTCTGCTTCTGCTTCTTCGGCTTCTTCTGCTTCTCCTGCTGCTGCTTCTTCTGCTTCTCCTGCTTCTCTTTTTGGTTTTCCTTCTGTTTCTGCTTCTCCTTCTGCTTCTGCTTCTTCTCCTTCTTCTGTTTCTTCTGCTTCTGCTTCTCCTGCTTCTGCTTCTCCTGCTTCTCGATCTGCTTCTCTTTCTGCTTCTCCTTCTCCTTC
>NW_012319619.1:0-1769 GCF_000151885.1 Dipodomys ordii
TTCTTCTTCTTCTTCTTCTTCTTCTTCTTCTTCTTCTTCTCTTTCTTCTGCTTCTGCTTTTCCTGCTTCTTCTGCTTCCACTGCTTCTCTTTCGGCTTCTCATTCTTCTTCTGCTTCTACTTCTGCTTCTCTTATTGCTTCTGCTGCTCTTCCTTCTCCTTCTCCTACTTCTATTTCTTCTTCTGCTTCTGCTTCTTCTGCTTCTCCTGCTTCTCCTTCTGAATCTTCTTCTGCTTGTGCTTGTCCTTATGCTTCTTCTTCTGCTTCTCCTTCGCTTCTCCTTCTGCTTCTTCTGCTTCTCCTTCTGATTCTCCTTCTGCTTCTGCTTCTGTTTTTCCTTCTCCTTCTCGTTTTTCTGCTTTTCCTTCTGCTTCTCCTTCTACTTCTGCTGCTACTGCTACTGCTTCTGCTTCTTCTGTTTCTTCTGCTTCTCCTTCTGCTTTTGATTCTCTTTCCGCTTCTGCTTCTCCTTCTGCTTCTCCTTCTGCTTGTCCAGATTCTGCTTCTTCTGCTTCTCCTGCTTCTCCTTCTGCTTCAGGTTCTGCTTCTGCTTCTTCGGATTCTTATGCTTCTGCTTTTCCTGCTTCTGCTTCTTCTGCTTCCCCTCCTTCTCTTTCTGCTTCTCCTTCTGTATCTGCTTCACCTTCTCCTTCTGCTTCTTGTCCCTTCTCCTTTTTCTTCTTCTTCTGCTTCTCCTGTTTCTACATCTCCTGCTTCTCCTTCTGCTGCTCTTTCTGCTTCTCCTGCTGCTTTTCCTTCTCCTGCTCCTTCTTCTGCTTCTCTTTCTGCTTCTCCTTCTGTTTCTCCTTCTACTTCTCATTCTCGTTCTTCTGCTTTTCCTTCTGCTTCTCCTTCTGCTTCTGCATCTTCTGCTTCTTCTGCTACTGCCTCTGCTTCTTCTGTTTCTTCTGCTTCTCCTTCTGCTTTTGCTTCTCTTTCTGCTTCTGCTTCGCCTTCTGCTTCTCCAGGTTCTGCTTCTCCTGCTTCTGCTTCTTCTGCTTCTACTGCTTCTCCTTATGCTTCTTCTTCTTCTTCTTCTTCTTCTTCTTCTTCTTCTTCTTCTTCTTCTTCTTCTTCTTCTTCTTCTTCTTCTTCTTCTTCTTCTTCTTCTCTTTCTTCTGCTTCTGCTTTTCCTGCTTCTTCTGCTTCCACTGCTTCTCTTTCTGCTTCTCATTCTTCTTCTGCTTCTCCTTCTGCTTCTCCGATTGCTTCTGCTGCTCTTCCTTCTCCTTCTCCTACTTCTATTTCTTCTTCTGTTTCTTCTGCTTCTCCTGCTTCTCCTTCAGCATCTCCTTCTCCTTGTGCTTGTCCTTATGCTTCTTCTTCTGCTTCTCCTTCGCTTCTCCTTCTGCTTCTTCTGCTTCTCCTTCTGATTCTCCTTCTGCTTCTGCTTCTGTTTTTCCTTCTCCTTCTCGTTTTTCTGCTTTTCCTTCTGCTTCTCCTTCTACTTCTGCTGCAACTTCTACTGCTTCTGCTTCTTCTGTTTCTTCTGCTTCTCCTTCTGCTTTTGATTCTCTTTCTGCTTCTGCTTCTCCTTCTGCTTCTCATTCTGCTTCTCCAGATTCTGCTTCTTCTGCTTCTCCTGCTTCTCCTTCTGCTTCAGGTTCTGCTTCTGCTTCTTCGGATTCTTATGCTTCTGCTTCTCCTGTTTCAGCTTCTTCTGCTTCCCCTCCTTCTCTTTCTTCTTCTCCTTCTGTATCTGCTTCTCCTTCTGCTTCGTCTTCTTGTCCTTCTCCTTTTTCTTCTGCTTCTGCTTCTCCTGTTCCTTG
>NW_012319620.1:0-1769 GCF_000151885.1 Dipodomys ordii
TGTGCCCCGCTGTGTCCCTCGCTGTGTCCCCCCGCTGTCATCCGCTTTGTCCCACGATGTGTCCCGCAGTGTTCCGCTGTATACTCGCTGTGTCCCACGCTGTGTCCCACTGTGTCCCCGCTTTGTCCCCCGCTGTGTCCCACTGTGTCCAGCTGTGTACCCTGCTGTGTCTCGCTATGTTCCCGCAGTGTCCCCGCTGTATCCCGCTGTGTCTCGCTGTGTCCCGTGGTGTCCCGCTTTATCCCCCGCTTTGTCCCCCGCTGTGTCCTGCTGTGTCCCCCGCTGTCTCCAGCTCTGTCCCCCGCTCTGTCCCCCTGTTTCCCACTCTGTCCCGCTGTGTCCCCCGCTGTGTCACGCTGTATCCCCTGCTGTGTCCCGCGCTGTGTCCTGCTTTGTCCCCCGTTGTGTCACGCTGTGTCCCCTGCTGTGTCCCGCACTGTGCCCCGCTGTGTCCTCCGCTGTGTTCCCCGCTGAGTCCCCCCTGTTTCCCTCTGTGTCCCCCGCTGTGTCCCGTTGTGTCTCCCGCTGTGTACCCCGCTGTGTCCCGCTTTGTACCACGCTGTGTCCCGCTGTGTCCCCCGCTGTGTCCTACTGTGTCCCCTGCTGGGTCCAGCTGTGCCCCCGCTGTGTCCCGCTGTGTCCCCCGCTGTGTCTCACGCTTTGTCCACGCTGTTTCCCACTGTGTCCCGCTGTGTCCCGCTTTGTCCCCCACTGTGTCCCTTTGTGTCCCCAGCTGTGTACCCAGCTGTGTCCCGCTGTGTCCACTCTGTATTGACGCTGTGTCCTGCTGGGTCGTGCTGTGTCCTCGCTGTATTCCCCCTTGTGTCCCGCTGTGTCCCCTGCTGTGTCCCCCGCTGTTTCCTGCTGTCCCCGGCTGTGTCCCGTTGTGTCCCCCTATGTCTCCCGCTGTGTCCCTGCTGTGTCCTCGCTGTGTACCCCGCTGTGTCCCACTGTGTCCGCCGCTGTGTCCCGCTGTGTCTACTGCTGTGTCCCTGTGTCCTCACTGTGTCCCCCAATGTGTCCGTTTGTGTCCCCAGGTGTGTACCCCGCTGTGTCCTGCTGTGTCCCTGCTGTTTTGACGCTGTGTCCCGCTGTGTCCTGCTGTGTCCTCGCTGTGTTCCCCGCTGTGTCCTGCTGTGTACCCCTCTGTGTCCCCCTCTGTGTCCCGCTGTGTCCCCCTCTGTGTCCCGCTGTGTCCCCCGCTGTGTCCCGCTGTGTCCCGCTGTGTCCCGATGTGTACTGCTGTGTCCCCCGCTGAGTCCCGCTGTGTCCCCGCTGTGTCCTGCTGTGTCCTGCTGTGTCCCGCTGTGTCCCCGCTTTGTCCCGCTGTGTCCCCGCAGTGTCTCTGCTGTGTCCCTTTCTTGTCCCCTGCTGTGTACCCCGCTGTGTCCCGCTGTGTCTACTGCTGTGTCCCTGCTGTGTCCCGCTGTGTCCCGCTTTGTCCTCGCTGTGTCCCCCGCTGTGTCCCACTGTGTCCTAGCTGTGTCCTCCGCTGAGTCCCGCAATGTCCATACAGTGTCCTCCGCTGTGTCCCGATGTGTCCCCGATGTGTCCTCCGATGTGTCCCGCTGAGTCGCCCGCTGTGTCCCGCTGTGTCCCGCTGTGTCCCTGCTGGAACCCGAGTCCCGCTGTGTCCCCCGCTGTGTCCCGCTGTGTCCCCGCAGTGTCCCTGCTGTGTCCCTTTATTGTCCCCAGCTGTGTACCCCGCTGTATCCCGCTGTGTATACAGCTGAATAAAACGCTGTGTCCCGCTGTGTCCCGCTTTGTCC
>NW_012319621.1:0-1769 GCF_000151885.1 Dipodomys ordii
GGAGAAGCAGAAGAAGGAGAAGGTGAAGCAGAAGCAGAAGAAGATGCAGAAGGAGAAGCAGGAGAAGCAGAAGCAGAAGGAGAAGCAGGAAAAGCAGTAGAAGCAGAAGCAAAAGGAGAAGCAAAAGAAGGAGAAGCAGAAGCAGAAACAAAAGCATAAGGACAAGCACAAGCAGAAGGAGATGCAGAAGGAGAAGCAGGAGAAGCAGAAGAAGCAGAAGATGAAGGAGCAGCAGAAGTAGGAGAAGGAGAAGAAGGAGAAGCAGAAGCAGAAGGAGAAGCAGAAGCGGAATGAGAAGCAGAAAGAGAAGCAGGAGAAGCACAAGAAGCAGAAGCAGGAAAAGCCGAAAGAGAAGAAGCAGAAACAGAAGCATAAGTAGAAGGAGAAGCAGCAGAAGAAGTAGAACCAGAAATTCAGGCAGGAGAAATAGAAGAAGCAGAAGCAGAAAGAGAATCAAAAAGAGAAGCAGAAGGAGAAGTAGAAGAAGCAGCAGAAGGAGAAGCAGCAGAAGAAGCAGAAAAACAAGCAGGAGAAGCAGAAGCAGAAAGAGAAGTAGAAGCAGAAGAAGCAGAAGAAGCAGAAGCAGAAGAAGAAGCAGTAGAATCATAAGAAGCAGAAGCAGGAGAAGCAGAAGCAGAAGAACAAGAAGAAGCATAAGAAGCAGAAGCAGAAGCAAAGGGAGAAACAGAAGGAGGAGAAGGAGCAGCAGAAGGTGAAGCAGAAGGAGATGGAGAAGCAGAAAGAGAAGCAGAAACAGAAGGAGAAGAAGAAGGATTAGTTGGACAATCGGAAGAAGCAGAAGCAGAAAGAGAAGCAGAACCAGAAGGAGAAGCAGAAGGAGGAGAAGGAGAAGGAGAAGCCGAAAGGGACGCAGAAAGAGAAGCAGAACGAGAAGCAGGAGAAGCAGAAGCAAGAGAACAAGAAGCAGAAGAAACAGAAGAAGGAGAAGAAGCAGAAGCAGAAGGAGTAGCAGAAACAGAAGGAAAAGCAGAAAAGGAAGCAGGAGAAGCAGAAGAAGCAGCAGCAGGAGAAGCAGAAGCATAAGAATTCGAAGAAGCAGAAGCAGAACCTGAAGCAGAAGGAGAAGCAGGAGAAGCAGAAGAAGCAGAATCTGGAGAAGAAGGAGAACCAGAAGGAGAAGCAGAATCATAAAGAGAAGCAAAAGCAGTAGGAGAAGCACAAGGAGAAGCAGAAGAAACAGAAGAAGCAGATGCAGTAGCAGAAGAAGCAGAAGATGCAGAAGCAGAAGGAGAAGCAGAAGGAAAAGCAGAAGAACTAGAAGGAGAAGGAGAAACAGGAGTAGAAGCAGAAAGAGAAGCAGAAGAAGGAGCAGGAGACGGAAAAGCAGCCGGAGAAGCAGAAAGAACAACAGAAGGAGAAGGAGGAGATGCAGAAACAGGAGAAGCAGAAGTAGAAGAATCAGGAGAAGGACAAGAAGCAGAAGCAGAAGGAGAAGCAGAAACAGAAGGAGAAGCAGAAAGAGAAGGAGGGGAAGCAGAAGAAGAAGAAGCAGGAGAAGCAGAAGCATAAGAATCCGAAGAATCAGAAGAAGAACCTGAAGCAGAAGGAGAAGCAGGAGAAGCAGAAGAAGCAGAATCTGGAGAAGCAGAATGAGAAGCTGAAGGAGAAGCAGAAGCAGAAAGAGAATCAAAAGCAGAAGGAGAAGCAGAAGGAGATGGAGAAGCAGAAAGAGAAGCAGATACAGAAGGAGAAGAAGAAGGATTAGTTGGAGAATCAGAAGAAGCAGAAGCACAACGAGAAGCAGTAGA
>NW_012319622.1:0-1769 GCF_000151885.1 Dipodomys ordii
GCGGGACACAGCAGGACACAGCGGGACACAGCAGGGATTTTACAGGGACACAGCGGGTCACAGCGGGGACACAGTGGGGGACACAGCGAGGACACAGCCGGACACAGAGGATACACAGCGGGGGACACAGAGGCGGACACTACAGGACACAGCGGGACACAGCGGGACACAGCGGGACACAGTGGGGACACAGCGAGGACACAGCGGGACACAGCAGGACACAGCATGGACACAGCGTGTCACAGTGGGGAAATAGTGGGGGACACAGCTGGGGACACAGCAGGATACAGAAGGACACAGCGAGGACACAGCGGGACACAGGAGGACACAGCGGGGACACAGCGGGGGACACAGCAGGGGACACAGTGGGACACAGCGGGGACACAGAGGGCCTCAGCGGTTACAAAGCGAGGACACACCAGGAACACAGCGGGACATAGCGGACACACAGCGGGGACACAGCGGACACAGCGAGGACACAGCGAGACACAGCGGGGGATACAGTGGGGGACAGCGGTGACACACCGGCGAACAGCAGGGAAACAGCGGGACACAGCGGGACACAGTGGGGGACACAGCGGGACACAGTGGGGGACACAGTGGGGGACACAGCGGGATACAGCGCGGGACACAGTGGAACACAGCAAGGACACAGCGGGACACAGCGGGACTCAGCGGGGGACACAGGCCGACAAAGCAGGACACAGGGGGACACAGCGGGGACACAGCGGGGACACATCGGGGGACACAGCGGGACACAGCAGGAGACCCAGCGAGGACACAGCAGGGACATATGGGGACACTGCAGGACACAGTGGAACACAGCGGGGACACAGAGGGACATAGCAGTTACCCAGAGAGAACACACCAGAGACACAGCGGGACACAGCGGGACACAGCGGGGACACAGCGGGGGCCACAGCGAGGACACAGCGGGGACATATGGGGACACTGCGGGACACAGTGGAACACAGCGGGGACACAGAGGGACATAGCAGTTACACAGCGAGGACATACCAGAGACACAGAGGGACACAGCGGGGACACAGAGAGACACACCAGGGACACAGCGGCGACACACCGGGACACAGCAGAGACACAGCGGGACACAGCGAGGGACACAGCGGGACACAGTGGGGGACAGAGCAGGACACACCATAGACACAGTAGGACACAGCGTGGGACACAGCTGGGACACAGCGGGTCAACAGCGGGGACACAGTGGGGGACACAGCGAGGACACAGCAGGACACAAATCGGGACACAGCAAGGACACAGCGGGACACAGCGGGAAAGAGCGGGACACAGCGGGAGACACAGCTGGGGACACAGCGGGACACAGCAGGGGAAACAGCGGGGACACAGCGGGACACAGTGGGGACACAGCGGGACACATCGGGAGACAGCGGGGGACACAGCAGGACACTGCGGGGTACACAGCGGGACACAGCGGGACACAAAGGGACACAGAAGGGACACAGCGGGGGACACAGCGGGACACAAAGGGGGACACAGCGAGGACACAGCGTGGACACAGCGGGACACAGCGGGGACACAGCAGGGGACACAGCAGGACACAGAGATGAACAAAGGGGGCACACAGCGGGACACATTGGGAAACAGAGGGGTACACAGCGGGACACAGCAGGGACACAGCAGGGGCACAGTGGGAAACAGCGGGACACAGCGGGGGACAAAGCGGGACACACCGGGATACAGCGGGACACAGCGGGGGACACAGCCGGAGACACAGAGCCGCACACAGCGGG
>NW_012319623.1:0-1769 GCF_000151885.1 Dipodomys ordii
CACAGCGGGACACAGCGGGGGACACAGCGGGACACAGCGGGGGACACAGCGAGGACACAGCAGGACACAGCGGCGGACACAGCAAGCACACAGCTATGGACACAACGAGGACACAGCGGGACCCAGCGGGACACAGCGTCGATACAGTGGATACACAGCGGGACACAGCGGGGTACACAGCTGCGGACACAACGGGACATATCGGGGGACACAGCGAGGACACAGCGGAACACAGCTTGGGACACAGCGAGGACACTGCGGGACACAGCGGGACACAGCGGGGGACACAGCGAGGACACAGCGGGACACACTGGCGGACACAGCGAGGACACTGCGGGAAAACAGTGGGGGAAACAGCGGGGGACAGCGGAGACAGAGAGGGTCCACATTGGGACACAGTGGTGACACAGCTGGACACAGCGGGGTACACAGCGGGACACAGCGGGAACACAGCGGGGACACAGCGGGGGACACAGCGGGACACAGTGGGACACAGCGGAGGACACAGCGGGGAACAAAGCGGGACACAGCGGGTCACAGCGGGACACAGTGGGACACAGCAGAGACAAAGCATGAGACACAGAGGGGACAGAGCGGGAGACAGTGGGAGACACAGCGAGGAGACAGCGGGGACACAGTGGGAACACAGTGGGACACAGAGGGTCACAGCAGGGACACAGCGGGACACAGCGGGGGACACAGCGGGACACAGCGAGGACACAGCGGGACACAGCGGCGGACACAGCAAGGACACAGCTATGGACACAACGAGGACACAGCAGGACCCAGCGGGACACAGCGTCGATACAGTGGATACACAGCGGGACACAGCGGGGTACACAGCTGCGGACACAACGGGACACATCGGGGGACACAGCGAGGACACAGCGGAACACAGCTTGGGACACAGCGAGGACACTGCGGGACACAGCGGGACACAGCGGGGGACACAGCGAGGACACAGCGGGACACACTGGCGGACACAGCGAGGACACTGCGGGAAAACAGTGGGGGAAACAGCGGGGGACAGCGGAGACAGAGAGGGGACACATTGGGACACAGTGGTGACACAGCTGGACACAGCGGGGTACACAGCGGGACACAGCGGGAACACAGCGGGGACACAGCGGGGGACACAGCGGGACACAGTGGGACACAGCGGAGGACACAGCGGGGAACAAAGCGGGACACAGCGGGTCAAAGCGGGACACAGTGGGACACAGCAGAGACAAAGCATGAGACACAGAGGGGACAGAGCGGGAGACAGTGGGAGACACAGCGAGGAGACAGCGGGGACACAGTGGGAACACAGTGGGACACAGAGGGTCACAGCAGGGACACAGCGGGACACAGCGGGGGACACAGCGGGACACAGCGAGGACACAGCGGGACACAGCGGCGGACATAGCAAGGACACAGCTATGGACACAACGAGGACACAGCAGGACCCAGCGGGACACAGCGTCGATACAGTGGATACACAGCGGGACACAGCGGGGTACACAGCTGCGGACACAACGGGACACATCGGGGGACACAGCGAGGACACAGCGGAACACAGCTTGGGACACAGCGAGGACACTGCGGGACACAGCGGGACACAGCGGGGGACACAGCGAGGACACAGCGGGACACACTGGCGGACACAGCGAGGACACTGCGGGAAAACAGTGGGGGAAACAGCGGGGGACAGCGGAGACAGAGAGGGGCCACATTGGGACACAGCAGTGACACAGCTGGACACAGCGTGGTACACAGCGGGACACAGC
>NW_012319624.1:0-1769 GCF_000151885.1 Dipodomys ordii
GTTCACCTCTGTTTCCGGACTGTGTCCCGTTGTGTGCCGCTGTGTCCTCGCTGTGTCCCCGTGCTGTCTCCCTCTCTGTCCCCCGCTGTGTCTCATGCTTTGTCCCCGCTGTGTCCCACTGTGTCCCGCTGTGTCCGCCTGTGCCCCCACTGTGTCCCATTGTGTCCACAGCTGTGTACCAAGCTGTGTAACGCTGTGTGCCCGCTGTATCGACGCTGTGTCCCTGTGTCCCGCTGTGTCCCGATGTGTCCTCGCTGTGTTCCCAGCTGTGTCCCGCTGTGTCCCCCGCTGTGTCCCAATGTGTCCTCGCTATGTCCCCCGCTGTGTCCCACTGTGTCCTCCCTGTGTCCCCCGCTGTGTCCCGCTGTGTCCCTCTGTGTCCCCCGCTGTGTCCCCCGTTATATCTCGCTGTGTCCCTCGCTGTGTCCCACTCTGTCCTTGCTGTGTCCCACGTTGTGTGCCGCTTTGTCCTCGCTGTGTCCCCCACTGTGTCCCGCTGTGTCCTGCTGTGTCACGCTGTTTCCCCGCTGTGTCCCCGCTGTGTCCCACTTTGTACCCCGCTGTGTCCAGCTTTGTCCCCGCTGTGTCCTCCGCTTTGTCCCGCTGAGTCCCCTCTGTGTCGCCGCTGTGTCCCGCTGTGTCCTCGCTGTGTCCCCCGCTGTCTGCCGCTTTGTCACCGCTGTGTCCCTAGCTGTGTCCCGCTGTGTCCCCCTGTGTACCCCGCTGTGTCCCACTATGTTCCCGCAGTGTCCCCGCTGTGACCCGCTGTGTCCCGCTGTGTCCTCGCTGTGTCCCCCGCAGTGTCCCGTTGTGTCCCCAGCTGTGCACCCCGCTGTGTCCCGCTGTGTCCCCGCTGTAAGGACGCTGGGTCCCGCTGGGTCCCGCTATGTCCTCCCTGTGTTCCCCGCTGTGTCCCGCTGTGTCCCCCGCTGTGTCCCGCTGTGTCTCGCTGTGTCCCGCTGTGTCCTCGCTGTGTTCCCCGCTGTGTTCTGCTGTGTCCTCGCTGTGTCCCCCGCTGTGTCCCGTTGTGTCCCCAGCTGTGTACCCCGCTGTGTCCCGCTGTGTTCCCGCTGAATCGATGCTGTGTCCCGCTTGATCCCGTTGTGTCCTCCCTGTGTTCCCCGCTTTATCCCGCTGTGTACCCCTCTGCGTCCCTCGCTGTGTCCCGCTGTGTACTGCTGTGTCCCCCGCTGCATCCCGTTGTGTCCCGCTGTGTCCCGCTGTGTCCCGCTGTGTCCCCGCTGTGTGCCCGCTGTGTCCCGCTGTGTACTCCGTTGTGTCCAGCTGTGTCCCCGCTGTGATTCGCTTTGGCCCCTCTCTGTCTCCGCTGTCCCCTGCTGTGTCCCCCGCTGTGTCCCGCTGTGTCCCACTCTGTCCCCCGCTTTGTCCCGCTGAGTACCCTCTGTATCGCCTCTGTGTCCCGCTGTGTACCCCACTGTGTCCCACTATGTTCCCGCAGTGTCCCCACTGTGTACCGCTTTGTCCCGCTGGGTCCTCTCTGTGTCCCCCGCAGTGTCCCGTTGTGTCCCCAGCTGTGTACCTCGCTGTGTCCCGCTGTGTCCCCGCTGTATCGACGCTGGGTCCCGCTGTGTCCTCCCTGTGTCCCCCGCTGTGTCCCGCTGTGTCCCGCTGTGTCCGCCATTGTGTCCCGCTGTGTCTACTGATTTGTCCCCGCTGTGTCCTGCTGTGTCCCGCTGTGTCCTCGCTGTGTCCCACGCTGTTATCTGCATGTGGCCTCGCTTTTTTCCCACGCTGTGTCCCGCTGTGTA
>NW_012319625.1:0-1769 GCF_000151885.1 Dipodomys ordii
TCTGCTTCTGCTTTCCCAGCATCTGCTGCTCTGCATCTCATTCTGCTTCAGAGTTCTCATTCTGGATTCTTAGAACATCTTCTGTTTCTTCTGCATCTGCTTCTCCTGCTACTACATCATCTGCTTCTCTTTCTGTTTCTCCTTATGCTTCTGCTTCTCCTTCTACTCCTTTTCCTTCTTCTGTTTTTTCTTCTTCTTCTGCTTCTCCCGATTCTGCATCTTCTGCTTCTCCTGCTTTTCCTTCTCCTTCTGCTTCTCCTTGTCCTTCTTCTGCTGCTCTTTCTGCTTCTGCTTCTGCTTCTTCTGACTCTCCCACTTCTCCTTCTTCTTCTCCTTCTCTTTCTGCTTCTCTATCTGCTTCTGCATCTCCTTCTGCTTCACCTTCTGCTGCTCCTTCTCCTATCTGTTTCTCCCTCTGATTCTGCTACTTATGCTTCTTCTTTTTCTTCTGCTTTTGCTTCTCCTGCTTCTTCTGCTTCTCCTGCTTCTCTTTCTGCTTCTGCTTATCCTTCTGTTTCTCCTACTCCTATTCCTTCTCTTTCTCTTTCTCCTTCTTCTTCTTCTGCTTCTCCTGCTGCTTCTTCTTCTGCTTCTTCTGCTTTTTCTGTTACTTTTTCTTCTTCTGCATCAGCTTCTGCTTCTTCTGCTTCTCCTTCTGCTTCTGCTTCTCCTTCTGCTTCTGCTCTTCTCCTTCTGCTTCTGCTTCTCCTGCTTCTTTTTCTGCTTCTCCTACTTCTCCTTCTGCTTCTCCGTCCCATTCTCCTTCTCCTTCAATTTCTCCTTCTTGTGCTTCTCATTCTGCTTCTGCTTCTGCTTCTCCTGCTTCTTCTGTTTCTCCTTCTGCTTCTCTTTCTGCTTCTAATTCTGCTTCTGCTCATCCTACTCCTAATCCTTCTCTTTCTCCTTCTTCTTCTTCTTCTGCTTCTCGTTTTGTTTCTGCTTCTTCTGCTTGTTCTGTTTCTTCTGCTTCTGCTTTTCCAGCTTCTCCTGCTTCTGCTTCTCCTTCTGCTTCAGGTTCTCCCTCTGGTTCATGGGCTTCTTCTGTTTCTTCTGCTTCTGCTTCTCCTGCTACTGCTCCTTCTGCTTCTTCTGCTTCTCTTTCTGCTTCTCCTTCTGCTTCTGCTTTTCTTTCTGCTCCTTCTCCTTCTTCTGTTTCTTCTTCTTCTTCTTCTTCTTCTTCTTCTTCTTCTTCTTCTTCTTCTTCTTCTTCTTCTTCTTCTTCTTCTTCTTCTTCTTCTTCTTCTTCTTCTTCTTCTTCTTCTTCTTCTTCTGCTTCTGCTTCTGCTTCTGCTTCTGCTTCTGCTTCTGCTTCTGCTTCTCCCACTTCTGCTTCTTCTGCTTCTCCCGCTTCTGCTTCTTCTGCTTCTCCTGCTTGTCCTTCTCGTTCTGCTTCTCCTTCTCCTTCTTCTGCTACTCTTTCTGCTTCTTCTTCTGCTTCTTCTGATTCTCCAACTTCTCCTTCTTCTTCTCCTTCTGTTTCTGCTTCTCCTTCTGCTTCTGCATCTCCTTCTGCTTCACCTTCTGCTGTTCCTTCTCCTTCTTCTGTGTCTCCCTCTGCTTCTGCTTCTTATGCTTCTTCTTTTTCTTCTGCTTCTGCTTCTTCTGCTTCTGCTTCTTCGGCTTCTACTTCTCTTTCTGCTTCTGCTTCTCCTACTTCTTTTTCTGCTTCTTAGGCTGCTACTCCTTCTGCTGCTTCTTCAACTTCTTCTTCTGCTTCTCTTTTTGCTTCTCCTTCTGCTTATAAATCTGCTTCTTCTGTTTCTCCTGCC
>NW_012319626.1:0-1769 GCF_000151885.1 Dipodomys ordii
AGAGGGGGCAGAGGGCATCTCAGTGTATCTGTGTGTGTGCGTGCGTGCATCTTGAGGAAACTCAAAGATCGGACGCGAACAGAGCATGTATGTAGTCCAGCCGGGACCAATTCACCACGTCTCTGTCTCTAGTCTCTCTGTTTCTGTTTCTCTATTTCTCTCTCTGTGTCTCTCTTAGTCTCTGTCTGTCTGTCTGTCTGTCTGTCTGTCTGTCTGTCTGTCTGTCTCTCTCTCTCTCTCTCTCGTTTGAATTCTCTATCCCGCCCACCCGCCCGCCCGCACTCCCTCCCTCCTTTTCCTCTCGACTTGCCAGTCAATCCTGGGGCTTGAGCTACTGTACTGGCGCACCAACACACAACGGTCCCACTCCGAGCCTGCCTGCCTGCCTGCCTGCCTATGCATGGGCCCCATACTCCAACGAGGCACATCATCATCCCCACCCCACCCCTTCTCTGAAAAGAAGGCAGTCTCTCTCGGGGCCAGCCAGCCTGGGCCGGTTTTCTCAGTCAGTCAGTGCGTGGTTTGTTTGTTCTTTTTTTTCCCCCATGCATTTCATGAGAGAAAACTGCGATTCACAAAACCGCCACTAGATGGCGCGCGTTCGCCGTCGACAAGGTGGATGGGGCGGCGGGAGGGGCAAAACACGGGTCGGGTCAGTCACTCACTCAGTCAGTCAGTCCTCACCTACCCGGCAGTGGGGAGTGAGAGTTCTGACATACACATACATATAGGTTGTTATGATTCATTATTATCATCATTTGCTTTTCCTCTGTCGTAGCCATGACGACGGGGAGGGGGGATGGCCGGGTTTCGACCGCCAGCCGACGTGTTGCGGAGGGGGAGGGGGAGAGGGAGGAGTCGCTCGTTCCCTGGATAGATCCGTCTCCCCTCCTCTCCACCATTCTCTCCCTCCCCCCTCCCCCGCCCCACCCCCGCCTTCGGGCTTCCCTGGAGTCCTGCTCCTAATTATCTCTTTAATATCTCTTTATCTTCCAGCCCCTGCTTCCTGACCGGGTGGTGATATCTGAAGCACTCAGCGGCAACCAGACAGCCAGAGGGGAACGCGAGCCATCCATGCAGGTGGCGTAACCGTCCATCCTCACTGTGGGGAGCCGGCGCGAAGGCGCCGCCCACTTCCTTGCAGTTTTGAGGTAACTCCCTAGGCAGTGCTTGGCAGGACGGTGGGTCCTGGGCTTTGCGCATGCGCGAGCCAGGTAGCGTCCCTAGCCAATCCCGTGGCACCTGGTGACGGCGAAAGGCAGACGACCAATGGGAAAAACGGTTCCTACTCCCTATATAAACAGCCATGCTTTGGGTACACGCTCTCTCGCGTTCAAGCTCTCCCATCAATTCAAAGGCTCTCCAATAAAGCGTGATCTGAGAAGACTCCTGGTGTGGTGGTCGTTCTTCCTCGCTGGCCGAGAAGACGTTCGCCGCAAGTGGTGGCGAAACCCGGGACCCGCGCGAGAGGCCAAACAGGAGCCAGAACTCAACACGTGGAGAGGAGACGTCGGTAAGTATCCCCAGGTAGAGACGTCGGTAAGTATTCCCCAGTATGTTGATTACGGTAGATTATTGGTTGCTTGCATTGCTTCTTCCCTTGTGGTTTGTCTTTTTGATGGTGCGCACCTGCCTCGAGGAGGGAGGGTTTGATTTAATCCGGGAAGGACGCAAAGTACTAACGCAGCATCAGGATAGTCTATCAGAGTTAGCATCAAGTATAGGGGAGGGAAATAGGCCTAAAAGAAAAAGGGAAAGAAGACAAAAGT
>NW_012319627.1:0-1769 GCF_000151885.1 Dipodomys ordii
GACACAGCGGGACACAGCAGGGGACACAGCGAGGACACATTGGGACACAGCGGGGACACAGCAGGACTCACCGATGGACAAAGCAGTACACAGCGGGACACAGCGGGGGACACAGTGAGACAGAGCAGGGGACACAGCAGGGGACACAGAGGGACACAGCGGGGACACAGCGGGACTCAGCGGGAGACACAGCTGTACACAGCGAGACACAGCGGGACACAGCGGGGACACATCAGGGACACAGCAGGGGACACAGCGGGACACAGCGGGGGACACAGTGGGACACAGTGGGGGACACAGCGGGGGACACAGCGGGACACAGCAGGACACAGTGGGGATACAGCGGGGACTCAGCAGGGGACACAGTGGGGGACAAACGGGACACCACGGAACACAGCGGGACACAGCGGGACACAGCGGAGACACTGCGTGGATACAACGGGACACAGCGGGGGACAGAGCGGGGGACACAGCGGGACACAAGGGGTACAAAGCGGGACTCAGCGGGGGACACAGCAGGGGACAAAGCGGGACACCACGGGACACAGTGTGACACAGCGGGACACAGAGGCGACACTGCGGGGACACAGCGGGACAAAGTGGAGGACACAGCGGGACACAGTGGGGGACACAGTGAGGACACCGCAGGACATTGAGGGAGACACAGCGAGGACACAGCCGGACACAGCAGAACAAAGCGTGACACAGCGGGGACACAGTAGGAGACACAGTGAGACACAGTGGGGGACACAGCGGGGGACACAGCGGGACACAGCGGGACACAGCGTGGGACAAAGCGGGAGACAGCGGGGGAAACAGCGAGGACACAGCAGTCACAGCGGGGACACAGCGGGACACAGCGGGGGACACAGCGAAGACACAGTGGGACACAGTGGGGGACACAGCGGGGGACACAGCTGGAAACAGAGGGACACAGCGGGGACACAGCAGTGGACACAGTGGGACACAGCGGGAGACACGGGGGGACAAAGCGGGACATAGCGGGGGACACAGCGAGGACACATAGGGACACAGCGGGACACAGCGGGACACAAAGGGGACACAGCAGGGGAAACAGCGGGACACAGCGGGGCACACAGCAGGACACAGCGTGGGACACTGGGGGTACAAAGCGGGACACAGCGGGGGACACAGCAAGGACACAGAGGGACACAGCAGGGACACTGCGGGACTCAGCGGGGGACACAGCGGGACACAGCGGGGACGCAGCAGGGACACAGCTGGGGACAGAACGGGGGACAGAGCGGGACACAGAGGCAGACACAGAGAAGACACAGTGGGACACAGCGGGGGACACAGCGGGACACAGCGGGTGACACAGCAGGACACAGCGGGACACAGCGGGAGACACAGCGGGACATAGCTGGACACAGCTGGGGACAAAGCGGTGACACAGTGGGACACAGAGTGGGACACAGTGAGGACACAGCGGGACACAGCGGGACACAGCGGGGGACAAAGCGGGAGACAGCGGGGGACACAGCGGGGAACAAAGCGGGAGACAGCGGGGGACACAGTGAGGACACAGCGGGGCACACAGCGGGACACAGCAGGGGACACAGCGTGACACAGCGGGACACAGCGGTGGACACAGCGGGACACAGCGGGACACAGCGGGGGACACAGTGGGACAGAGCAGGGGACACAGCAGAGGACACAGAGGGACACAGCGGGACACAGCGGGGGACACAGAGGGGACACAGCGGGACTCAGCGGGGGACACAGCGGGACACAGCGGGGGACAGAGT
>NW_012319628.1:0-1769 GCF_000151885.1 Dipodomys ordii
ATCTTCTTCTGCTTCTGCTTCTCCTTCTGCTGCTTCTTTTGCTTCTGCTTCTCCTTGTGCTTCTCCTTCTGATTCTTCGGCTTCTCCTTCTGATTCTCCTTCGCTTCGCTTCGTTTCTCCTTCTCCTTCTCGTTCTCCTGCTTTTCCTTCTGCTTCTCCTTCTGCTTCTGCTGCAACTGCTACTGCTTCTGTTTCTTCTGTTTCTTCTGCTTCTCCTTCTGCTTTTGATTCTCTTTCTGCTTCTGCTTCTCCTTCAGCTTGTCATTCTGCTTCTCCAGATTCTGCTTCTTCTGCTTCTCCTGCTTCTCCTTCTGCTTCAGGTTCTGCTTCTGCTTCTGCTTCTTCGTATTCTTCTGCTTCTGCTCCTCCTTCTTCTGCTTTTCTGCTTTTCCTGCTTCTCTTTCTGCTTCCCCTTCTGCTTCTGCTTCTCCTTCTGCTTCTGCTCCTTCTCCTTCTTCTGTTTCTTCTTCTTCTGCTTCTCCCGCTTCTGCTTCTTCTGCTTCTCCTGCTTCTCGTTCTGCTTCTCTTCGTCGGCTTCTCTTTCTACTTCTGCTTCTCTCGCTTCTGCTTCTTCTCTTTAGTTCTTCTCCTTCTGCTTCTGCTTTTTCTGCTTCTCCTGCTTCTCCTTCTGCATCTCCTTCTGCTTGTGCTTTTCCTTCTGCTTCTTCTTCTGCTTCTGCTTCTCCTTCTCCTTCTTCTGCTTCTCCGTCGCTTCTGCTTCTTCTGCTTTTCCTGATTCTCTTTCTGCTTCTCCTTCTGCTTCTCCTTCTGTTTCTCCTTCTCCTTCTCGTTCTTCTGCTATTTCTTGTGCTTCTTTTTCTGCTTCTACATCTTCAGCTTCTTCTGCTACTGCTTCTGTTTCTTCTGATTCTTCTGCTTCTCCTTCTGCTTTTGCTTCTCTTTCTGCTTCTACTTCTCCTTCTGCTTCTCCAGATTCTGCTTCTTCTGCTTCTTCTTCTACTTCAGGTTCTGCTTCTGCTTCTTCGGCTTCTTATGCTTCTGCTTCTCCTGCTTCTGCTTCTTCTTCTTCCCCTCCTTCTCTTTCTGCTTCTCCTTCTGTTTCTGCTTCTCCTTCTGCTTCTGCTTCTTCTTCTTCTGTTTCTTCTGCTTCTCCTGCCTCTGCTTCTCCTGCTTCTCGTTCTGCTTCTCTATCTGCTTTTCTTTCTGCTTCTCCTTCTCCTTCTTCTGCTTCTCCTTCTGCTTCTGCTTCTCCTTCTGCTTCTGCTTCAATTTCTCCTTCTGCTTCTCATTCTGCTTCTGCGTCTTCTGTTTCTTCTGCCTCTCCTGCTTCTGCTTCTCCTGCTTCTCCTACTTCTTGTGCTGCTTTTTCTTCTGCGTCTCTTTCTGCTTCTGCTTATCCTTTTGCTTCTCCTACTCCTAATCCTTCTCTCTCGCCTTCTCCGTCTTCTTCTTCTGTTTCTCCTGCTGCTTCTGCTTCTGCTTATTCTACTATTACTGTTTCTTCTGCTTCTGCTTCAGATTCTGCTTCTTCTGTTTCTCCTTCTGCTTCAGATTCTGCTTCTGCTTCTTAAGATTCTTCTGTTTCTTCTACTTCTGCTTCTCCTGCTTCTTCTGCTTCTCCTGCTTCTCTTTCTGCTTCTCCTTCTGCTTCTGCTTCTCCTGCTTCTGCTTCTGCTCTTCTCCTTCTTCTGTTTCTTTTGCTTCTGTTTCTTATGCTTCTACTTGTGCTTCTTCTGATTCTCCTGCTTCTCCATTTGTTGTCCTTCTGTTTCTGCTTCTCTTTCTGCTTCTGCTTCTCCTCTGCTGCT
>NW_012319629.1:0-1769 GCF_000151885.1 Dipodomys ordii
CAGCGTGGACACAGCGGGACACAGCGTCGATACAGCGGGCACACAGAGTTTCACAGCGTGGTACACAGCGGAGGACACAGTGGGACACAGTGGGCTACCCAGTGAGGACAGAGCGGGAACAACAGGGGACTCAGCGAGGACACAGCGGGGGACACAGCGGGGGACACAGCGGGACACAGTGGGGAACACAGCGAGGACACAGCGGGACACAGCGGGACACAGCGTCGATACAGCGGGGACGCAGCGTTACACAGCGTGGTACACACTGTGGACACAACGGGACACAGTGGGGGCACAGCCGGACACAGCGGGACACAGTGGGACACAGCGGGGACAAAGCGTGAGACACAGCGGGGGCAGAGAGGGAGACAGCAGGGGACACAGCCAGGAAACAGCGGGACACAGAGGTGACACAGCGGGGACTCAGCGGGGGACACAGTGGGACACAGCGGGGGACACTGCGGGACACAGTGTGGGACACAGCATGGGACACAGCGAGACACAGCGGGGACAAAGCTGGACACAGCGGGGTACACAGAGGGACACAGCAGGGGACACAGCGAGGACACAGCGGGACACAGCGGCGACACATAGAGGACTCAGCGGGGGACACAGTGGGGGACAGAGTGGGACACAGCGGGACACTGCGGGGCAAACCGGGGGACACAGAGGGACACAGCGTGGGACCCAGCGGGACACTGCGGGACACTGCGGGGCACAGCGGGGGATACAGCGGGACACAGCGGGGGACACAGGGAGGACACAGCATAACACAGCATGGGACAAAGCGAGGACACAGCGGGACACAGCGAGACACAGCGGGACACAGCGGGGACCCAGCAGTGGACACAGCGGGACACAGCGGGGGACAAAGCGGGACACCACGGAACACAGCAGGACACAGCGTGAAACAGCGGTGAACCTGCGGGGACACAGCGGTACACAGCGGGGGACACAGCGGGACCCAGCGGGACACATCGGGGGACACAGCGGGACACAGCCGGGACACAGCGGGGACACAGCGGGACACAGCAGGTCACAGCGGGGGACACAGCGGGACACAGCGGGACACAGCGGGGGACACAGCAGGGACACAGTGGGACACAGTAGGACACAACGTGGGACAAAGCGGGAGACAGCAGAGGACACAGCGAGGACACAGCTGGACAGAGCGGGGACACAGAGGGGACTCAGCAGGGGACATAGAGGGAAAAAAGCGGAACACCACGGGACACAGTATTTCACAGCGGGACACAGCGGGGACACTGAGGGACACAGCCAGGAGACACAGCGGTGGACAGCGGGGGACAGAGAATAGACACAGCGGGACACAGAGGGGACACAGCTGGACACAGAAGGGTACACAGCGGGACACAGCGGACACAAAGCGGGGACAGAGCTGGACACAGAGGGACACAGAGGGGACAGAGCGTGACACAGGTGGACACTGAGGGAGACAGAGCGAGGACACAGCCGGACACAGCGAAACAAAGCGTGACACAGTGGGGACACAGCAGGGGACACAGCGGGACACAGTGGGGGACACAGCGGGACACAGCGGGGTACACAGCAGGGACAAAGAAGAACACAGCGGGGGACACAGCGGGGACACAGCGGGGGACACAGCGGGACACAGCGGGGGACACAGCGGGACACAGCGGGGACACAGCGGGGGACACAGCGGGACACAGCGGAGACACAGCGGGGACACAGCGGGACCCAGCAGGACACAGCGGGGGACACAGCGGGACACAGCGGGACACAGCGTG
>NW_012319630.1:0-1769 GCF_000151885.1 Dipodomys ordii
TTAGGTCGGGTCTGCTTCACCTCTCCGTTCGTAGATCCGATTCTAGAAGATAATCTCCGCATCTAAGATTCACATCGATCTCAATCTCACCTCTTTCTACGTCTGCATCTGATCTTTGACTATCTATTCATCTCATCACTTCTCCAGCATCTGCATCCCTGCTTCTCTGCTTCTCGTATATTCTCCTTATGATCGTCATCATCATCATCATCATCACATCCCACATCATATCTTCTTCTTCTTCGTCTTCTTCGTCTTCGTCTTCGTCTTCTTCTTCGTCTTCTTCTTCTTCTTCTTCTTCATCTTCTTCTTCTTCTTCTTCTTCTTCTTCTTCTTCTTCTTCTTCTTCTTCTTCTTCTTCTTCTCTTTCGTCTGCTTCTGCTTCTCCTGCTTCTTCTGCTTCTACTGCTTCTCTTTCTGCTTCTCACTCTGTTTCTGCTTCTTCTTCTGCTTCTGCTTCTTCTGCTTCTACTTCTCTTTCTGCTTCTGCTTCTTCTGCTTGTTTTTCTGCTTCTTCTGCTGCTTCTCCTTCTGCTGCTTCTTCTACTTCTCCTTCTGCTTCTCTTTTTGCTTCACCTTCGGCTTCTGCTTCTTCTGTTTCTCCTGCCTGAATTTCTGGTTCTACTTCTTCTGCTGCTTCTCCTTCTGCTTCTGCTTCTACTTCTGCTTCTGTTTCTGCTTCTTCTACTTCTACTCTTTCGGCTTCTCATGCTTCTGCTTATTGTGCTTCTCCTGCTTCTTTTTCTGCTTCTCATTCCTCTTCTGCTTCTCCTTCTGCTTCTGCTTATCCTCCTTCTCCTACTTCTGCTTCTCCTTCAGCTTCTGCTTCTTCTGCTTCTCCTGCTTCTCCTTCTGCATCTCCTTCTGCTTGTGCTTGTCCTTATGCTTCTGCTTCTGCTTCTCCTTCTCCTTCTTTTGCTTCTCCTTTTGCTGCTGCTTCTTCTGCTTTTCCTGCTTCTCCTTCTGCTTCTGCTTCTTCTGCTTCTCCTGCTTCTCCTTCTGCATCTTCTTCTGCTTCTGCTTCTCCTTCTCCTTCTTCTGCTTCTCCTTCTGATTCTCCTTCTGCTTCTTCTTATTCTGCTTTACCTGCTTCTCTTTCTGCTTCTCCTTCTGCTGCTCATTCTGCTTCTCCAGATTCTGCTTCTTCTGCTTCTCCTGCTTCTCCTTCTGCTTCAGGTTCTGCTTCTGCTTCTTCGGCTTCTTCTGCTTCTGCTTCTCCTGCTGCTGCTTCTTCTGCTTCTTCTGCTTCTCTTTCTGCTTTTCCTTCTGTTTCTGCTTCTCCTTCTGCGTCTGCTACTTCTCCTTCTGTTTTTTCTGTTTCTGCTTCTCCTGCTTCTGCTTCTCCTGCTTCTCGTTCTGCTTCTTTTTCTGCTTCTCCTTCTCCTTCTTCTGCTTCTCCTTCTGCTTCTGCTTCTGCTTCTCCTTCTGCTTCTGCTTCAATTTCTCCTTCTGATTCTCATTCTGCTTATGCGTCTTCTGTTTCTTCTGGTTCTCCTGCTTCTCCTACTTCTCGTGCTGCTTCTCCTTCTGCGTCTCTTTCTGCTTCTGCTTATCCTTTTGCTTCTCCTACTCCTAATCCTTCTCTTTCGCCTTCTCCTTCTGCTTTTCCTACTTCTCCTGGTGCTTCTGCTTCTGCTTATTCTACTATTTCTGTTTCTTCTGCTTCTGCTTCAGATTGTGCTTCTTCTGTTTCTCCTTCTGCGTCAGATTCTGCTTCTGCTTCTTCAGAACTTCTGCTTCTTCTGCTTCTCCTGCTGCTGCTTCTTCTG
>NW_012319631.1:0-1769 GCF_000151885.1 Dipodomys ordii
TGGTTTCCATGACATAGACCCTCAGAAAGGTGGGGTTTGGTCCAAGAAGTAGTTATCTACTGATGTGTGGCAGGGTCCCTGAGCTCTTCATTTCCCACGGATTCACAGGTGAGTGGGAGAGACAACTGCATTCAACATCCTACAAAACCCTTCCATGAACACCTGCAGAGATGGATGGGGAAAGTTGGCTATCACCACGATGTCGCATGTGGTTAACGTGATCTGTGCAGAATCATGAGAGTTAATATGATATCATGAAAACAAACCAGAAACCCTGTGGAATACATTCTTAGCACAATAGAAATGAAGCAATGGTACATTACCAATACATGCTATAGTCATGTGTGAGGTATAAAGATGACAAGGCTGTTTGCTAGAGGCTCACACCTGTCAGCCTAGTTCCTCAGAAGGCTGAGATCTGAGGATTGCAGTTCAATGTTAACCCAGACGGGAAAGGCCATGAGACTCTTCTCTCCAATGAACCACCAGAAAAGTGGAAGTGGTAGGGGGTTAGCCTTGAGTAGAAAAGCCCAGGGACAAGGCCCAAGCCCTGAGTTCAAATCCCATGACCAAAAAAAAAAGGGAAGTACTGAATGGTACCTTATTGTCACCAGACATGGACCAGTGCACAAGATGTGCAGATCATCAGTACGCCAACGCTGAGAGAAGCCGCTGCCTGCTGAAAGCTGAGAGCTTCCTGGCTTATGAAGACCCCTTGGACATGGCTCTGGCCTGCACCGCTCTTTGCTGCTCTGCACTTACAGCTGCTGTTCTAGGGGTGTTTGTCAAGCACCAAGACACCCCTATTGTCAAGGCCAATAACTGAGCCCTCAGCTACATCTTGCTCATCTCCCTCACCTGCTGCTTCCTCTGGTCGATGGTGTTCGCGGGTCATCACCACACAGCTACCTGCATCCTGCAGCACAGCACATTAGCAGTGGTGTTCACCGTGGCTGTGTCCACAGTACTGGCCAAGACCCTCACTGTGGTTCTGGCCTTCACACTCACGGCTCCGGGCAGAAGCACCCGGCAGTGGCTGGTGTCCCGGGCTCTGAACCTCCTCAGCCCCATCTGCACCCTCGTCCAGGTGACTCTCTGTGGCCTCTGGCTGGGGACCTCTCCTCCCTTCGTGGACACAGATGCACACTCTGAATACGGCCACGTCATCATTCTGTGCAACAAGGGCTCCCTCACCACCTTCTACTGTGTGCTGGGATACCTGGGCAGCCTGGCCCTGGCCAGCTTCACGGTGGCTTTCCTGGCCAGGAACCTGCCTGACACCTTCAATGAGGCCAAGTTCCTTAGCTTCAGCATGCTGCTGTTCTGCAGTGTGTGGCTCAGCTTCCTGCCTGTCCACCACAGTGCCAAGGGGAAGGCCATGGTGGCCGTCGAGGTCTTCTCCATCCTGGTCTCCAGTGTGGGCCTCCTGAGCTGCGTCTTTGCCCCTAAGTGGTATGTCATCCTGTTAAGGCCAGAGAGAAATTCTCTGCATGGACACAGGGATAGACCCCATTCTGGGAGAAACATAGGCTTAAAAACATAGGCTACCTAAAATTAATGAAGGGTCTTAGACAAATCTGTTCTGTTGCTCCAGACAGGTGTTTATACTATGGGATATCTTTGAACTTCTTTTCTCCAGTTGTGCTGTAGTCACTACAAATTGTAACCCACATTCCTGTAAGTTTGCATTGTATTCTAGGTAGTAGCTGTGCCTCTAATTTAAACTATGTCTAATCCTGCCAATCCCTTCCATGCATCTGTCTTGTCTT
>NW_012319632.1:0-1769 GCF_000151885.1 Dipodomys ordii
GAAGAAGAAGAATCTGGAGAAGCAGAAGGAGATGCTGAAGCTGAAAGAGATGCAAATGCAGATGGAGAAGCAGAAGAAACAGAAGAAGCAGAGGCAGTATCAGAAGAAGCAGAAGATTCAGAAGCAGAAGGAGATGCAGAAGGAAAAGCAGAAGATCTAGAAAGAGAAGTAGAAGGAGAAACAGGAGTAGAAGCAGAAAGGGAAGCAGAAGAAGGAGCAGTAGAAGGAAAAGCGGCAGGAGAAAAAGAAAGAGCATCAGAAGGAGAAGCAGGAAATGCAGAAACAGGAGAAGAACAAGCAGAAGAAACAGGAGAAGGACAAGAAGCAGAAGCAGAAGGAGAAACAGAAAGAGAAGGAGGGGAAGCAGAACAAGCAGAAACAGGAGAAGCAGAAGCATAAGAATCCGAAGAAGCAGAAGCAGAACCTGAAGCAGAAGGAGAAGCAGGAGAAGCAGAAGAAGCAGAATCTGGAGAAGCAGAATGAGAAGCAGAAGGAGAAGCAGAAGCAGAAAGAGAATCAAAAGCAGAAGGAGAAGCAGAAGAAACAGAAGAAGTAGAAGCAGTAGCAGTTGTAGCAGAAGCAGTAGGAAAAGCAGATAGAAAAGCAGAAGAACAAGAAGGAGAAGGAGAAGCAGAAGGAGAAGCAGAAGGAGAAGAAGATGCAGAAGGAGAAGCAGAAGAAGCAGAAACAGAAGGAGAAGCAGGAAAAGCAGAAGAAGCAGAAGCAAAAGGTGAAGCAAAAGAAGGAGAAGGAGAAGCAGAGGCAGAAGAAGAAGCATAAGGACAAGCACAAGCAGAAGGAGATGCAGAAGGAGAAGCAGGAGAAGCAGAAGAAGCAGAAGCTGAAAGAGAAGCAGAAGTAGGAGAAGGAGAAGGAGGAGAAGCAGAAGCAGAAGTAGAAGCAGAAGCAGAATGAGAAGCAGAAAGAGAAGCAGGAGGAGGACAAGAAGCAGAAGCAGGAGAAGCCGAAAGAGAAGAAGCAGAAACAGAAGCAGAAGGAGAAGCAGAAGCAGAAGGAGAAGCAGCAGAAGAAGTAGAACCAGAAATCCAGGCACGAGAAACAGAAGAAGCAGAAGGAGAAGCAAAAAGAAGCAGAAGGAGAAGTAGAAAAAGCAGCAGAAGAAGCAGAAAAACAAGCAGGAGAAACAGAAGCAGAAAGAGAAGTAGAAGCAGAAGAAGCAGAAGAAGAAGCAGTAGAAGCATAAGAAGCAGAAGCAGGAGAAGCAGAATCAGAAGAATAAGAAGAAGCATAAGAAGCAGAAGCAGAGGGAGAAACAGAAGAAGGAGAAGGAGCAGCAGAAGGTGAAGCAGAAGGAGATGCAGAAGCAGAAAGAGAAGCAGAAATAGAAGGAGAAGAAGAAGGAGAAGTTGGAGAATCAGAAGAAGCAGAAGCACAAAGAGAAGCAGAAGAAGGAGAAGGAGAAGCAGAAGGAGAAGGACAAGCAGGAGAAGCAGAAGAAGCAGAAGCGGGAGAAGCAGCAGAAGAAGAAGAAGAACAGAAGAAGGAGAAGGAGCAGAAGGAGAAGCAGAAAGAGAAGCAAAAGAAGCAGAAGAAGCAGTAGCAGGAGAAGCAGAAGCAGAAGAAACAGAAGAAGCCGAAGAATCAGAAGGAGAACCTGAAGCAGAAAGAGAAGCAGAAGCAGCAGAAGCTGGAAAAGCAGAAGCAGAAGAAACCGAACAAGCAGAAGAAGCAGAAGCAGAACGAGAAGCAGAAGAAGAAGGGGAAAGAGAAGGATTAGGAGTAGGAGGAGCAGAAGCAGAATAAGATGA
>NW_012319633.1:0-1768 GCF_000151885.1 Dipodomys ordii
TTTTCAGCGGTTTTTTTTGTGTACACTTCTGTGTTTTTTCGTTCACAGAGGAGTTAAAGTTTGGACACAGTGAGTCATAGTAAGGTCACAGCGTGACACAGTGGAGTTTTCATAGGGGGACATCTTTGACACACCTGTTGACAGCGGGGACACAGCGTGACACAGCGGGACACAGCGGGGTACAAAGCGGGACACAGTGGGGGACACAGCGGGTGACACAGTGGACACAGCTGGGGACACAGCAAGGACACAGGGGGACACAGCGGGGGACACAGCGGGTGACAGCGGGGACACACATGCAGACAGCGAGGACACAACGGGACACAGCGGGGGACATCGGGGACACAGCGGGACACAGCGGGACACAGCAGGGACACAGCAGTGACACAGCGGGTCACAGTGGGGACACAGTGTGGGACACAGCGAGGACACAGTGGGACACAGAAGGATACACAGAGAGGACACAGCGTGACACATGGGGACACAGCGGGACACAGCGGGGAACACAGAGAAGACACAGCGGGCCACAAATGGGGACACAGCAAGGACACAGCAGGACACAGCGGGAAAGAGTGGGACACAGCAGGGGACACAGCTGGGGACACAGCGGGACACAGCAGAACACAGCGGGGACACACCAGGGACACAGCGGGACACAGCGGGGACACAACGGGGGACACAACGGGTGACACAGTGGGACACAGTGGGGTACACAAAGGGACACAGCAGGACACTGCAGGGTACACAGCGGGACATAAAGGGACACAGCAGGGACACAGCAGGGGACACAGCAGGACAGAGCGGAGTACACAGAGGCAGACACAGCGGTACACATCGGGACACAGCGGGGACACAGCGGGACACAGCGGGACACAGAGGGGACACAGCGGGGGCACAGCGGGGACACAGCGGGGGACACAGTGGGACACAGCGGGGACACAGAGGGACTCAGCGGTTACACAGCGAGAACACACCAGGGACACAGCTGGACACAGCGGACAAAGCGGGTACACATTGAGACACAGCGAGGATACAGCGGGACACAGCGGAAGATACAGCGGGGGACAGCGGTGACACACCGGCGGACAGCGTGGACACAGCTGGACACAGTGGGACAGAGCGGGGGACACAGCGGGACACAGTGGGGGACACAGCGGGGGACACAGCGGGACACAACTTGGGACATAGCGAGGACACAGCGGGACAGAGCGGGGGACACAGCGGGGGACAGCGGGGACACACATGCAGACAGCGGGGACACAACGGGACACAGCGGGGGACATCGGGGACACAGCGGGACACAGAGGGATACACAGAGAGGACATAGGGTGACACAAGGGGACACACCGGGACACAGCGGGGGACACAGAGAGGACACAGCGGGACACAAATGGGGACACAGCAAGGACACAGCGGGACACAGAGGGTTACACAGCAAGGACACAACGTGACACATGGGGACCCAACGGGACCCAGCAGGGGATCCAGAGAGGACACAGCGGGACACAAAAGGGGACACAGCAAGGACACAGCAGGACACAGCGTGAAAGAGCGGGACACAGCAGGGGACACAGCCTGGGACACAGCGGGACACAGCAGGGTTCACAGAGGGACATAGCAGTTACAAAGCGAGGACACACCAGGGACACAGCGGGACACAGCGGGGACACAGCCGGGACACAGCGGGTCACAGCGGGGAAATAGTGGGGGACACAGCGGGGGACACAGCGGGATACAGAAGGACAAAGCGAGGACACAGCTGGACACA
>NW_012319634.1:0-1768 GCF_000151885.1 Dipodomys ordii
TTCTCTTTCTTCTCCTCTTTCTGATTCTACTTCTACTTCTTCTGATTCTCCTGCTTCTCCTTCTTCTTCTCATTCTGATTCTACTTCTCATTCTGCATCAGCATCTCTTACTGCTACTCCTTCTCCTTCTCCTTCTTCAGCTACTACCCACTGCTACAGCTTATGCTTCATTTGCTTAATCTTAATATTCAGCTTCTCCTGTTTCTGCTTTTTCTACTTCTACTACTTCTCCTTATACTTCTCCTTCTTCTTCTTCTTCTTCTTCTTCTTCTTCTTCTTCTTCTTCTTCTTCTTCTTCTTCTTCTTCTTCTTCTTCTTCTTCTTCTTCTTCTTTTTTCTTCTTCTTCTCTGTCGTCTGCTTCTGCTTTTCCTGCTTCTTCTACTTCTACTGTTTCTCTTTCTGCTTCTCATTCTGCTTCTGCTTCTCCTTCTGCTTCTCCTATTCCTTCTGCTGCCCTTCCTTCTCATTCTCCTTCTCCTACTTCTGCTTCTCCTGCTTTTGCTTCTTCTGCTTCTCCTGCTTCTCCTTCTGCATCTCCTTCTGCTTCTGCTTCTCCTTCTGCTGCTTCTTCTGCTTCTGCATCTCCTTCTGTTTCTCCTTCTGTTTCTCCTTCTGCTTCTCCTTCTGCTGCTCCTTCTGCTTCTCGTTCTGCTTCTGATTCTCCTTCTGCTCTTCCTACTCCTAATCCTTCTCTTTCTCCTTCTCCTTCTTCTTCTTCTGCTTCTCGTTCTGCTTCTGCTTCTGCTTCTTCTGCTTGTTCTGTTTCTTCTGCTTCAGGTCCTGCTTCTGCTTCTTTGGCTTCTTCTGATTCTGCTTCTCCTGCTACTGCTTCTTCTGCTTCTCTTTCTGCTTCTCCTTCTGCTTCTGCTTCTCCTTCTGCTCCTTCTCCTTCTTCTCTTTCTTCTTCTTCTTCTGCTTCTCCCGCTTCTGCTTCTTCTTCTTCTCCTTCCTTTCCTCTGCTTCTGCTTCTCCTTCTTCTTCTACTGCTTCTCTTTCTGCTTCTGCTTCATCTGATTCTCCAACTAATCCTTCTTCTACTCCTTCTGTTTCTGCTTCTCTTTCTGTTTCTGCATGTCCTTCTGCTTCACCTTCTGCTGCTCCTTCTCCTTCTTCTGTTTCTCCCTCTGCTTCTGCTTCTGCTTCTTATGCTTCCTCTTGTTCTTCTGCTTCTGCTTCTCCTGCTTCTGCTTCTTATGCTTCTACTGCTTCTTCTTCTGCTTCTGCTTCTTCTGCTTCTAATTCTCTTTCTACTTCTGCTTCTCCTGCTTGTTTTTCTGCTTCTTCTGCTGCTTCTTCTACTTCTCCTTCTGCTTCTCTTTTTGCTTCTCCTTCTGCTTCTGCTTCTTCTGTTTCTCCTGCCTGAATTTCTGGTTCTACTTCTTCTGCTGCTTCTCCTTCTGCTTCTGCTTCTACTTCTGCTTCTGTTTCTGCTTCTTCTGCTTCTACTCTTTCGGCTTCTCCTGCTTCTGCTTATTGTGCTTCTCCTGCTTCTTTTTCTGCTTCTCATTCCTCTTCTGCTTCTCCTTCTGCTTCTGCTTCTCCTCCGTCTCCTACTTCTGCTTCTCCTTCAGCTTCTGCTTCTTCTGCTTCTCCTGCTTCTCCTTCTGCATCTCCTTCTGCTTGTGCTTGTCCTTATGCTTCTTCTTCTGCTTCTGCTTCTCCTTCTCCTTCTCCTTCTTTTGCTTCTACTTTTGCCTCTGCTTCTTCTGCTTTTCCTGCTTCTCCTTCTGCTTCTGCTTCTTCTGCTTCTCCTGCTTCTCCTTCTGC
>NW_012319635.1:0-1768 GCF_000151885.1 Dipodomys ordii
CTCTCTCTCTCTCTCCTCTCTCTCTCTCTCTCTCCTCCTCCTCCTCCTCCTCATCTCTCTCTCTCTCTCTCTCATCATCTCATCTTCATCATCTCATCGTCTTCTTCTTCATCTTCTTCTCTATCTTCTGCTTCTACTTTTCCTGCTTCTTCTGCTTCTACTGCTTCTCTTTCTGCTTCTCATTCTGCTTCTGCTTCTCCTTCTGCTTCTCCTATTTCTTCTGCGGCTCTTCCTTCTCCTACTTCTACTTCTCCTTCTGCTTCTGCTTCTTCTGCTTCTCCTGCTTCTCCTTCTGCATCTTCTTCTGCTTCTGCTTCTCCTTCTGCTGCTTCTTCTGCTTCTGTTTCTCCTTCTGCTTCTCCTTCTGCTTCTTCTGCTTCTGTTTCTCCTTCTGCTTCTTCTGCTTCTCCTTCTGCTTCTCCTTCTACTTCTCCTTCTGTTTCTCCTTCTCCTTCTCGTTCTTCTGCTTTTCTTTCTGCTTCTCCTTCTGCTTCTGCTGCAACTGCTACTGCTTCTTCTGTTTCTTCTGCGTCTCCTTCTGCTTTTGATTCTCTTTCAGCTTCTGCTTCTCCTTCAGCTTCTCATTCAACTTCTCCAGGTTCTGCTTCTTCTGCTTCTCCTGCTTCTGCTTTTGCTTCAGGTTTTGCTTCTGCTTCTTCGGATTCTTATGCTTCTGCTTCTCCTGCTTCTGCTTCTTCTGCTTCCCCTGCTCTTTCTGCTTCTCCTTCTGTTTCTGCTTCTCCTGCTTCTGATTCTTCTGCTTTTCCTGCTTCTCTTTCTGCTTCTCCTTCTGCTTTTCCTTCTCCTTCTGCTTCTGCTCCTTCTCCTTCTTCGGTTTCTTCTTCTTCTGCTTCTCCCGCTTCTGCTTCTTCTGCTTCTCCTGCTTCTCGTTCTGCTTCTCTTCGTCGGCTTCTCTTTCTACTTCTGCTTGTGCTTCTTCTGATTCTGCTTCTTCTACTTCTTCTCTCCTTCTGCTTCTGCTTCTTGTGCTTTTCCTGCTTCTCCTTCTGCATCTCCTTCTGCTTGTGCTTTTCGTCTGCTTCTTCTTCTGCTTCTGCTTCTCCTTCTCCTTCTTCTCCTTCTCCGTCTGATTCTGCTTCTTCTGCCTTTCCTGATTCTCCTTCTGCTTCTCCTTCTTCTTCTCCTTCTGTTTCTCCTTCTCCTTCTCGTTCTTCTGCTATTCCTTCTGCTTCTCTTTCTGCTTCTGCATCTTCAGCTTCTTCTGCTACTGCTTCTGCTTCTTCTGTTTCTTCTGCTTCTCCTTCTGCTTTTGCTTCTCTTTCTGCTTCTGCTTCTCCTTCTGGTTCTCCTTCTTCTTCTCCAGATTCTGCTTCTTCTGCTTCTCCTTCCGCTTCAGGTTCTGCTTCTGCTTCTTCGGCTTCTTCTGCTTCTATTTCTGCTTCTCCTTCTGTTTCTGCTTCTCTTCCTGCTTTTGCTTCTTCTCCTTCTTCTATTTCTTCTGCTTATGCTTCTCCTGCTTCTCCTTCTGTTTCTCTTTATTCTTATCCTTCTGCTTCTCCTTCTCCTTCTCCTTCTTCTGCTTTTCCTTCTGCTTCTGCTTCTGCTTCTCCTTCTGCATCTTCTTCTGTTTTAATTACTCCTTCTTCTGCTTTTCATTCTGCTTCTGCTTCTCCTGCTTCTGCTTCTTCTGCTTCTCCTGCTTCTCCTTCTCCTTCTCTTTCTGCTTCTGCTTATCCGTCTGTTTCTCCTACTCCTACTCCTTCTCTTTCTCCTTCTCCACTCTTCTTCTTCTGCTTTTCCTGCTTCT
>NW_012319636.1:0-1768 GCF_000151885.1 Dipodomys ordii
CTGCTTCTGCTTCTTGTCCTTCTCCTGTTTCTTTTGCTTCTGCTTCTCCTGTTTCTGCATTTCCTGCTTCTCCTTCTGCTGCTCTTTCTGTTTCTCCTGCCGCTTTTCCTTCTACTGCTCCTTCTTCTGCTTCTACTCCTGTTTCTCCTTCTCCTTCTCCTTCTAGTTCTTCTGCTTTTCCTTCTGCTTCTCCTTCTGCTTCTGAATCTTCTGCTTCTTCTGATACTGCCTCTGCTTCTTCTGTTTCTTCTGCTTCTCCTTCTGCTTTTGCTTCTCTTTCTGCTTCTGCTTCTCCTTCTGCTTCTCCAGATTCTGCTTCTTCTGCTTCTCCTGCTTCTCCTTCTGCTTCAGGTTCTGCTTTTGCTTTTTCGGCTTCTTCTGCTTCTGCCTCTCCTGCTGCTGCTTCTTCTGCTTCTCCTGCTTCTCTTTCTGCTTTTCCTTCTGTTTCTGCTTCTCCTTCTGCTTCTTCCCCTTCTTCTGTTTCTTCTGCTTCGGCTTCTCCAACTTCTGCTTCTCCTGCTTCTCGTTCTGCTTCTCTTTCTGCTTCTCTTTCTCCTTCTCCTTGTCCTTCTCCTTCTTCTGCTTCTTCTTCTTCTTCTGCATCTCTTCTGCTTCTGCTTCAATTTCTCCTTCTGCTTCTCATTCTGCTTCTGCGTCTTCTGTTTCATCAGCATACTCCTGCTACTGCTTCTCCTGCTTCTCCTACTTCTCTTGCTGCTTCTCCTTCTGCGTCTCTTTCTGCTTCTGCTTATCCTTTTGCTTCTCCTACTCCTAATATTCCTCTTTCGCCTTCCCCAACTTCTTCTTCTGCTTTTCCTGCTGCTTCTGCTTCTGCTTATTCTACTATTTCTGTTTCTTCTGCTTATGCTTTAGATTGTGCTTCTTCTGTTTCTCCTGCTTCAGGTTCTGCTTCTGCTTCTTCGGCTTCTCCTGTTTCTTATGCTTCTCCTGCTGCTACTTCTTCTGCTTCACCTGCTTCTCTTTCTGCTTCTCCTTCTGCTTCTGCTTCTCCTTCTGCTTCTGCTCTTCTTCTTTTGTTTCTTTTGCTTCTGTTTCTTCTTCTTCTGTTTCTTCTGATTCTACTTCTGCTTCTCCTTCTTCTCCTCTTTCTGCTTCTACTTCTGCTTCTTCTGATTCTCCTGCTTCTATTTCTTGTTCTCCTTCTGTTTCTGCTTCTCTTTCTGCTTCTGCTTCTCTTTCTGCTTCTCCTTCTCCTTCTTCTTCTTCTGCTTCTCCTGCTGCTTCTTCTTCTGCTTCTTCTGCTTTTTCTGTTGCTTCTTCTTCTGCTTCAGCTTCTGCTTCTTCTGTTTCTCCTTTTGCTTCTGCTTCTCCGTCTGTTTCTGCTTCTGCTCTTCTCCTTCTTCTGTTTCTTCTGCTTTGCTTCTCATGCTTCTCCTTCTTCTGCTTCTCCTACTTCTCCTTCTGCTTCTCCGTCTCATTCTCCTTCTCTTTCAATTTCTCCTTCTTGTGCTTCTCATTCTGCTTCTGCTTCTGCTTCTCCTGCTTCTGCTTCTTCTGTTTCTCCTTCTGCTTCTCCTTCTGCTTCTCCTTCTGCTTCTCTTTCTGCTTCTGATTCTCCTACTCCTTCTCTTTCTCCTTCTTCTTCTGCTTTTCGTTCTGCTTCTTCTGCTTGTTCTGTTTCTTCTGCTTCTGCTGCTTCTGCTTCTTCTGCTTCAGGTTCTCCTTCTGCTTCTTGGGCCTCTTCTGTTTCTTCTGCTTCTGTTTCTCCTGCTACTGCTTCTTCTGCTTATCTTTCTGCTTCTCCTTC
>NW_012319637.1:0-1768 GCF_000151885.1 Dipodomys ordii
TCTGATTCTGCATCTTCTGCTGCTCTGCTACTTCGTCTGCTTCTTCTGTTTTTTCTACTTCTCCTTCTACTTTTGCTTCTCTTTCTGCTTCTGCTTCTCCTTCTGCTTCTCCAGATTCTGCTTCTTCTCCTTCTCCTGCTTCTCCTTCTGCTTCAAGTTCTGCTTCTGCTTCTTCGGCTTCTTCTGCTTCTGCTTCTCCTGCGGCTTCTTCTTCTGCTTCTCCTGCTTCTCCTTCTGCTTTTCCTTCTGTTTCTGCTTTTCCTTCTGCTTCTGCTTATTCTCCTTCTTCTGTTTCTTCTGCTTCTGCATCTCCTGCTGCTGCTTGTCCTGCTTCTCGTTCTGCTTCTCTTTCTGCTTCTCCCTCTCCTTCTCCTTCTTCTTCTGCTTCTCCTTCTGCTTCAATTTCTCCTTCTGCTTCTCATTCTGCTTCTGCGTTTTCTGTTTTTTTCTTCTTCTCCTGCTTCTGCTTCTTCTGCTTCTCCTGCTTCTAGTGCTGCTTCTCCTTCTGCTTCTCTTTCTGCTTCTGCTTATCCTTCTGCTTCTCCTACTCCTAATCCTTCTCTTTTGCCTTCTCCTTCTTCTTCTTCTGCTTCTCCTGCTGCTTCTGCTTCTGTTTATTCTACTATTTCTGTTTCTTCTGCTTCTGCTTCAGATTGTGCTTCTTCTGTTTCTCCTTCTGCTTCACATTCTCCTTCTGCTTCTTCGGCTTCTCCTGTTTCTTCTGCTTCTGCTTCTCCTGCTTCTTCTGCTTCTCCTGCTTCTCTTTCTGCTTCTCCTTCTTCTTCTGCTTCTCCTTCTGCTTCTGTTTCTGCTCTTCTCCTTCTTCTGTTTCTTTTGCTTCTGTTTCTTCTGCTTCTTCTTCTTCTGTTTCTTCTGATTCTACTTCTGCTTCTCCTTCTTCTCCTTCTCTTTCTGCTTCTACTTCTGCTTCTTCTGATTCTCCTGCTTCTCCTTCTTATTCTCCTTCAGTTTCTGCTTCTCTTTCTGCTTCTCCTTCTCCTTCTGCTGCTCCTTCTCCTTCTTCTGCTTCTCCCACTGCTTCTTCTTCTGCTTATTTTGCTTATTCTGCTTCTCCTGCTTCTGCTTCTCCAGATTCTGCTTCTTCTGCTTCTACTGCTTCTCCTTACGCTTCGCTTTATGCTTCTTCTTCTTCTTCTTCTTCTTCTTCTTCTTCTTCTTCGTCTTCTTCTCCTTCTTCTTCTTCATCTTCTTCTCTTTCGTCTGCTTCTGCTTTTCCTGCTTCTTCTGCTTCTACTGCTTCTCTTTCTGCTTCTCATTCTGCTTCTCCTTCTACTTCTCCTATTGCTTCTGCTGCCCTTCCTTCTCCTTCTCCTTCTCCTACTTCTGCTTCTCCTTCTGCTTCTGCTTCTGCTTCTTCTGCTTCTCCTGCTTCTCCTTCTGCATCCTCTTCTCCTTCTGCTTCTCCTTTTGCTGCTCCTTCTCCGTCTTCTCCTACTCCCTCTGATTCTGCTTCTTATGCTTATTCTTTTTCTTCTGCTTCTCCTGCTTCTGCTTCTTCTACTTCTACTGCTTCTCCTTATGCTTCTCCTTCTTCTTCTTCTACTTCTTCTTCTTCTTCTTCTTCTTCTTCTTCTTCTTCTTCTTCTTCTTCTTCTTCTTCTTCTTCTTCCTCTTCTTCATCTTGTTCTTCTTCTTCTTCTCCTTCTCCTTCTTCTTCTTCTTCTTCTTTTCTTCTTCTTCTTCTTCTTCTTCTTCTTCTTCTTCATCTTCTTCTTCTTCGTCTTCTTCTTCTTCTTCTTCTGTCTTC
>NW_012319638.1:0-1768 GCF_000151885.1 Dipodomys ordii
TCATTTTTTTTTTCCATGAAGCTTTAAATCAGGGCGTGAGCACTGTCCTTGAGCTGCTGTCACTCAAAGGAGGCACTCTACCACTTAAGCCACAGCGCCATGTCTGGCATTTTCTGTTTGTGTAGTAGTGAGGAACCCTGAGCTTCATGCATGCTAGGCAAGCACTTTACCAGTAAAGCACATTCCTAGCTCCAACCTCTTGTGTGTTTTATGTCCTTTCTCAGATGTATTGAAACCACCCTGGACTTCCCTTGGAGCAGCCAAACTTTCAGTCCTGAAATTGGCTAAATCCTAGGTAACCACGCCTATCTTCAGACTAGAGCCTAAACAGTAATTAGCTAGGCACAGTGGCTCAAACCTATAATCCTAGCTACTTAGGAGGTTGAACTCTTAAGGATCATGGTTCAAAACCAATCCAGGCAAGGCATCAAAGTCCATGAGACTCATCTCCAAGTAATCACTACAACAGAGCTGGAAGCACAGCTCCAAGTAGTGGTGCACTACCCTTGAACAAAAAAGCTCAGGGACAGTGCCCAGGTCCTGAGCCTCCCCCTCCGCAACACGTCGGCTGGCGGTCGAAACCCCGCCTTCCCCCTCCCAGTCGTCATGGCTACGACAGAGGAAAAGCTAATGATGATAATAATGAATCATAACAACCTATATGTATGTGTATGTCAGAACTCTCACTCCCCACTGCCGGGTAGGTGAGGACTGACTGACTGAGTGAGTGACTGACCCGACCCGTGTTTTGCCCCTCCCGCCGCCCCATCCACCTTGTCGACGGCGAACGCGCGCCATCTAGTGGTGGTTTTGTGAATTGCAGTTTTCTCTCCTGAAATGCATGGGGGAAAAAAAAGAACAAACAAACCACGCACTGACTGACTGAGAAAACCGGCCCAGGCTGGCTGGCCCCGAGAGAGACTGCCTTCTTTTCAGAGAAGGGGTGGGGTGGGGATGATGATGTGCCTCGTTGGAGTATGGGGCCCATGCATAGGCAGGCAGGCAGGCAGGCAGGCTCGGAGTGGGACCGTTGTGTGTTGGAGCGCCAGTACAGTAGCTCAAGCCCCAGGATTGACTGGCAAGTCGAGAGGAAAAGGAGGGAGGGAGTGCGGGCGGGCGGGAGAGAGAATTCAAACGAGAGAGAGAGAGAGACAGACAGACAGACAGACAGACAGACAGACAGACAGAGACAAAGAGAGACACAGAGAGAGAAATAGAGAAACAGAAACAGAGAGACAAGAGACAGAGACGTGGTGAATTGGTCCGGCTGGACTACATACATGCTCTGTCGCGTCCGATCTTTGAGTTTCCTCAAAGATGCACGCACACACACACACAGATACACTGAGATGCCCTCTGCCCCCTCTTCTCTCCTCTCCAATTCCCCCGCCCCCTTCCCCCTCCCCCCCCCGTCAGGCACCAGAAATGAGATCCCTCCCCTTTGCCTATTGCGTCAATTACAAACAAAAGGCAGCGTGAGATTCAAGCAAATTTGTTTTATTTTGTTCCGAGGGTAGGGTTGTGGATTTTGGTGCGGGGGGGGTGTCGGAGGTCGTGGTCGTGGTCGAGTAATCGCCTGCGGGGGGGGTGAGGATGGACGGTTACCCCACCTACATGGATGGCTCGCGTTCCCCTCTGGCTGTCTGGTTGCCGCTGAGTGCTTCAGATATCACCATCCGGTCAGGAAGCAGGGGCTGGAAGATAAAGAGATATTAAAGAGATAATTAGGAGCAGGACTCTAGGGAAGCCCGAAGGCGGGGGGGGGGGC
>NW_012319639.1:0-1768 GCF_000151885.1 Dipodomys ordii
CGCTTTGTCCCCCGCTGGGTCCTCACTGAGTTTCCTAAAGTGTCCCGCTGTGTACCCTTCTGTGTCCCCGCTGTGTCCCACTGTGTATCCCGCTGTGTCCAGCTGTGTCCTCGCTGTGACACCCGCTGTCTCCTTATTTGTCCCACGCTGTGTCCCGCTGTGACCCGCTGTGTCCTCGCTGTGTCCCCCACTGTGTCCCGCTGTGTCCGCGCTTTGTCCCACGCTGTGTCCCGCTGTGTCCCACTGTGTGTGTCCCCGCTGTGTCCCAAACTGTGTCCCGCTGTGTCCCCCGCTGTGTCCCGCAGTGTCCACGCTGTGTCCCGCTGTGTCCCGCTGTTTCCTCGCTGTGTCTCCCGCTGTGTCCCACTGTGTCCCCCGCTGTGTCCCGCTGTGTCTACTGCTGTGCCCCCGCTGTGTCCCGCTGTGTATCGCTGTGTCCCACTGTGTCCTCGCTGTGTCCCCCGCTGTGTTCCGGTGTGTCCGCTCTCTGTCCCCCGCTTTGTCCGGTTGTGTCCCCAGCTGTGTACCCCTCTGTGTCCCGCTGGGTCCCGTAGTGTCCTTGCTATGTTCCCCGCAGTGTCCCGCTGTGTACCCCTCTGTGTCCCCCGCTGTGTCCCGCTGTGTCCCGCTGTGTACTGCTGTGTCCCCCACTGAGTTCCGCTGTGTCCCCGCTGTGCACCAATGTGTCCTCGCTGTGTTCCCCGCTGTGTCCCGCTGTGTTCCCACTCTGTCCCCGCTGTGTCCCGCTGTGTCCCCCGCTGTGTCCCCCGCTGTGTCCCGCTGTGTCCCGCTGTGTCCCCCGTTGTGTCCCCCTGTGTCCTTGCTATGTCCCCTGCTGTGTCCCCCGCTTTGTCCCGCTGTGTCCCCGCCTGATCACTGCAATTTCGCGCTGTGTCCCGCTGTGTTCCGTGGTGTCCCGCTTTGTCCGCGGCTGTGTCCTCCGCTGAGTCCCCGCTGTGTCACCGCTGTGTCCCGCTGTGTCCTCGCTTTGTCCCCCGCTGTCTCCCGCTCTGTCCCCCGCTGTGTCTCACGCTTGTCCCAGCTGTGTCCCAGTGTGTCCCGCTGTGTCCCGCTGTGTCCCCACTGTTTCCCGTTGTGTCCACAGCTGTGTACCACGCTGTGTAACGCTGTATCCCCGCTGTATTGACGCTGTGTCCCTCTGTGTCCACCACTGTGTCCGCTGCTGTGTCCCCCGCTGTGTCCCACTGTGTCCTCGCTGTGTCCCCTGCTGTGTCCCGCTGTGTCCCGCTGTGTCCCGCTCTGACCCCGCTGTGTCCCGCTGTGTCCCGCTGTGTCCCCGCTGTGTCACCGCTGTGTCCTGCTGTGTACCCCGTTGTGTCCAGCTGTGTCACCGCTGTGTCCCGCTGTGTCCCCTCTCTGTCTCCGCTGTCCCGCTCTGTGTCCTTCATTGTATCCCGCTGTGTCCTGCTGTGTCCCCCGCTTTGTCCCGCTGTGCCCCGCTGTGTCCCGCTGTTTCACACTGTGTCCCTTGGTGTCCCTTTTTGTCCCCCGCTGTGTCCCCCACTGAGTCCCCTCTGTGTCGCTGCTGTGTCTAGCTGTGTCTTGGCTGTGTCCCCCGCTGTGTCCCGCTGTGTCCCGCTGTGTCCCGCTGTGTCCCCACTGTGTACCCGCTGTGTCTCGCTATGTCCTCCGTTGTGCCCAGCTGGGTCATCGCTGTGTCCCGCTGTGTCCCTTCTCTGTCTCCGCTGATTACCGCTGTGTTCCCTGCTGTGTCCCGCTGTGTCCCGCTGTGTCCCCACTGTGTCTC
>NW_012319640.1:0-1768 GCF_000151885.1 Dipodomys ordii
AGAGAAGCAGAAGAAGCAGTAGCAGGAGAAGCAGAAGCAGAAGAATCAGAAGAAGCCGAAGAAGCAGAAGCAGGACCTGAAGCAGATGAAACAGATCTAGCAGCAGAAGCAGTAGCAGTAGCAGAACGAGACTCATACGACGCAGAAGGAGATGGCGAATGAGAAGGATTATGAGTAGGAAGAGCAGAAGGAGAATCAGAAGCAGAACGAGAAGCAGCAAGGAGCAGCAGAAGGAGAATCAGAAGGAGAAGCAGAAGAAGGAGAAGCAGAAGCAGTAGAAGCAGCAGAAGGAGAAGCAGAAGCAGAAGAAGATGCAGAAGGAGAAGCAGAAGAAGCAAAAGCAGAAGGAGAAGCAGCAGTAGGAGAAGGAGAAGGAAGGGCAGCAGAAGCAATAGGAGAAGCAGAAGGAGAAGAAGAAGCAGAATGAGAAGCAGAAAGAGAAGCAGTAGAAGCAGAAGCAGCAGCAGAAGCAGAAGCAGAAGAAAGAGAAGAAGAAGAAGAAGAAGAAGAAGAAGAAGAAGAAGAAGAAGAAGAAGAAGAAGAAGAAGAAGAAGAAGAAGAAGAAGAAGAAGAAGAGGAGGAAGAAGAAGACGAAGAAGAAGACGAAGGAGAAGACGAAGAAGAAGAAAAAGAAGAAGAAGAAGAAGCATAAGGAGAAACATAAGGAGAAGCAGTAGAAGCAGAAGAAGCAGAAGCAGGAGAAGCAGAAGCAGAAGAAAAAGAAGAAGCAGAAGAAGCAGAAGCAGAAGCAGGGGGAGAATCAGAAGAAGGATAAGGATAAGGAGCAGCAGAAGGAGAAGCAGAAGCAGAAGGAGAAGCAGAAACAGAAGGAGAACAAGAAGGAGAAGCAGGAGAATCAGAAGAAGCAGAAGTAGAAGCAGAAAGAGAAGGAGAAGAAGGAGAAGCAGAAGTAGCATCAGAAGAAACAGAAGAAGAAGAAGCAGAAGAAGGAGAAGAGCAGAAGCAGAAGCAGAAGGAGAAGCAGAAGCAGAAGGAGAAGCAGGAGAAGCAGGAGAAGCAGAAGAAGCAGGAGAAGCAGAAGCAGAAGAAACAGGCGAAGCCGAAGAAGCAGAATCATAATCTGAAGCAGAAGGAGAAACAGAAGAAGCACAATCTGAAGCAGAAGCAGAAGAAACAGTAATAGTAGAATAAGCAGAAGCAGAAGCAGCAGGAGAAGCAGAAGAAGAAGACGGAGAAGGCGAGAGAGAAGGATTAGCTGTAGGAGAAGCAAAAGGATAAGCAGAAGCAGAAAGAGACGCAGAAGGAAAAGCAGCACAAGAAGTAGGAGAAGCAGGAGAAACAGAAGACGCACAAGCAGAATGAGAAGCAGAAGGTGAAATTGAAGCAGAAGCAGAAGGAGAAGCAGAAGCAGAAGGAGAAGCAGAAGAAGGAGAAGGAGAAGGAGAAAGAGAACGAGAAAGAGAAGCAGAACGAGAAGCAGGAGAAGCAGAAGCAGGAGAAGCAGAAGCAGAAGAAACAGAAGGAGAAGAAGCAGAAGCAGAAGCAGAAACAGAAGGGAAAGCAGAAAGAGAAGCAGGAGAAGCAGAAGAAGCAGAATCTGGAGAAGCAGAATGAGAAGCCTAAGCAGAATGAGAAGCAGGAGAAGCAGAAAAAGCAGAATCTGGAGAAGCAGAATGAGAAGCTGAAGGAGAAGCAGAAGCGGAAAGAGAATCAAAAGCAGCAAGAGAAGCAGAAGAAACATAAGAAGCCGAAGCAGTAGCAGTTGCAGCAGAAGCAGAAGGAAAAGCAGAAGAACGAGGAGGAGAAG
>NW_012319641.1:0-1768 GCF_000151885.1 Dipodomys ordii
ATCCCGGTGGGTCCCCTCTGGACCCCGCTGGTCCCCGCTGTGTCCCGCTGTGTCTCACTGTCCCTGATGGGTCCTGTTGGTACCCTCGCTGTGTCCCCCGCTGTGTCCCGCTGTGTCCCCCTTGTCCCCCGCTGTGTCCATGCTGTCCCCCGCTGTGTCCCCCACTGTGTCCCGCTGTGTCCAGCTATGTCCCGCTGTGTCCCCGCTGTGTACCCCCACTGTGACACCGCTGTGTCCCCGTTGTGTCCCTCGCTTTGTCCCGCTGTGTCCCCCGCTGTTTCCCGCTGTGTACCTGCTGTGTCTCCATCTGTCACGCTGTGTTCCCGCTTTGTTCCCCGCTGTGTCCCCACTGTGTCCTCGCTGTGTCCCACTGTGTCCTCGCTGTGTCCCCCGCTGTGTCCCGCTGTGTCCCCCGCTGTGTCCCTCTGTGTCCCGCTGTTTCCCGCTTCGTGTCTCTCTGTGTACACCGCTGTGTCCCCGCTGTGTCCCGTTGTGTCCCACTGTGTCCTCGCTTGTCCCCTGCTGTGTCCCGCTGTGTTCCCCGCTGTGTCCCCCGCTTTGTCCCGCTGTGTCCCCCTTATCCCCCGCTGTGTCCCTGCTGTCCCCTGCTGTGTCCCCGCTGTGTCCCCGCTGTGTCCGGCTGTGTCCTCCGCTGTGTCCCCTGGTGTGTCCCGCTGTGTCCCCGCTGTGTCCCCCTCTGTGTCCCCGCTGTGTCGCCGTTGTCCCCTGGTGTGTCCACGCTGTCAGCTGCTGTGTCCTGCTGTGTCCCACTGTGTCCCCTGTGTCCCCCACTGTGTAACCCTGTGTACTCCGCTGTGTCCCTCTGGGTCCCCCGCTGTGGCCCCGCTGTGTCCCGCTGTGGCCCCGCTGTGTCCCGCTGTGTCACCGCAGTGTACCCGCTGTGTCCCGCTGAATCCCTGCTGTGTCCCGCTGTGTCCAGCTATGTCCCCCGCTGTATCCCCGCTGTGTCCCCTGCTGTGTCCCGCTGTGTCCCTCTGTGTCCCTCTGTGTCCCACGCTGTGTCCTCTGCTTTGTCCCCGCTGTGTCCCCGCTGTGTCCCACTGTGTCCCCGGTTTTTTTCCCCACTGTGTCCCCGCTGTGTCCCTCTTGTCCCACAGCTGGGGTCTCCCGCTGTGTCCCCGCTGTGTCACCGCTGTGTCCCCACTTTGTCCCCCGCTGTGTCCCCCACTGTGTCCCCACTGTGTCCCGCTGTGTCCCCACTGTGTCCCCCGTTGTGTCCCTCTGTGTCCCCGCTGTGTCCCCGCTGTGACCCACGCTGTGTCCCACTGTGTCCTCGCTGTGTCCCCCGCTGTGTCCGGCTGTGTCCCCCACTGTGTCCCGCTGTGTCCCGATGTTTCCCCCTTTGTGTCTCTCTGTGTACACCGCTGTGTCCCCGCTGTATCCTGTTGTGTCCCACTGTGTCCTCGCTTGTCCCCTGCTGTGTCCCGCTGTGTTCCCCACTGTGTCCCCTGCTTTGTCCCGCTGTGTCCCCCTTATCCCCTGCTGTGTCCCTGCTGTCCCCTGCTGTGTCCTCACTGTGTCCCCGCTGTGTCCAGCTGTGTTCCCTGTGTCCCCCACTGTGTATCTCTGTGTACTCCGCTGTGTCCCTCTGGGTCCGCCGCTGTGTCCCCGCTGTGTCCCGCTGTGTCCCGCTGTGTCACCGCAGTGTACCCACTGTGTCCTGCTGAGTCCCTGCTGTGTCCCGCTGTGTCCAGCTGTGTCCCCCGAAGTATCCCCGCTGTGTCCCCTGCTGTGTCCCGCTGTGTCC
>NW_012319642.1:0-1768 GCF_000151885.1 Dipodomys ordii
GAGCAGTAGCAGTAGAAGCAGCAGCAGTAGGAGAAGCAGGAGCAGAAGGAGGAGGAGCAGCAGTAGCAGCAGCAGCAGCAGGAGCAGCAGCAGCAGCAGGAGCAGAAGAAGAAGAAGAAGAAGAAGAAGAAGAAGAAGAAGAAGAAGAAGAAGAAGAAGAAGAAGAAGAAGAAGAAGAAGAAGAAGAAGAAGAAGAAGAAGAAGAAGAAGAAGAAGAAGAAGGAGAAGCAGTAGAAGCAGTAGAAGCAGAAGCAGGAGTAGCAGAAGCAGAAGAAAAAGAATAAGCAAAAGAAGCAGACGCAGAAGCAGTGGGAGAAGCAGAAGAAGGAGAAGGAGAAGGAGCAGCAGAAGGAGAAGCAGAAGCAGAAAGAGAAGCAGAAACAGAAGGAGAACAAGAAGGAGAAGCAGGAGAATCAGAAGAAGCAGAAGTAGAAGCAGAAAGAAGAGAAGAAGGAGCAGCAGAAGGAGAAGCAGAAGCAGAAAGAGAAGCAGAAACAGAAGGAGAACAAGAAGGAGAAGCAGGAGAATCAGAAGAAACAGAAGAAGAAGCATAAGAAACAGAAGCAAAAGAAACAGAAGAAGGAGAAGAGCAGAAGCAGAGGAGAAGCAGAAAGAGAATCAGGAGAAGCAGAAGAAGCAGGAGAAGCAGAAGCAGAAGAAACAGGAGAAGCCGAAGAAGCAGAAGCAGAATCTGAAGCAGAAGGAGAAACAGAAGAAGCACAATCTGAAGCAGAAGCAGAAGAAACAGAAATAGTAGAATAAGCAGAAGCAGAAGCAGCAGGAGAAGCAGAAGAAGAAGACGGAGAAGGCGAGAGAGAAGGATTAGGAGTAGGAGAAGCAAAAGGATAAGCAGAAGCAGAAAGAGACGCAGAAGGAGAAGCAGCACGAGAAGTAGGAGCAGCAGGAGAAGAAGAAGCAGGAGAAGCAGAAGAAACAGAAGACGCAGAAGCAGAATGAGAAGCAGAAGGAGAAATTGAAGCAGAAGCAGAAGGAGAAGAAAAGCAGAAGGAGAAGCAGAAGAAGGAGAAGCAGAAGAAACAGAAGAAGCAGAGGCAGTAGCAGAAGCAGAAGATGCAGAAGGAGAAGCATAAGGAAAAGCAGAAGAACGAGAAGGAGAAGGAGAAACAGAAGGAGAAGCAGAAAGAGAAGCAGAAGAAGGAGAAGGAGACGGAAAAGCAGCAGGAGAAGCAGAAAGAGCAGCAGAAGGAGAAGCATGAGATACAGAAACAGGAGAAGCAGAAGTAGAAGAATCAGGAGAAGGACAAGAAGCAGAAGCAGAAGGAGAAGCAGAAACAGAAGGAGAAGCAGAAAGAGAAGGAGGGGAAACAGAAGAAGCAGAAGCAGGAGAAGCAGAAGCATGAGAATTCGAAGAAGCAGAAGCAGAACCTGAAGCAGAAGGAGAAGCAGGAGAAGCAGAAGAAGCAGAATCTGGAAAAGCATAATGACAAGCTGAAGGAGAAGCAGAAGCAGAAAGAGAATCAAAAGCAGAAGGAGAAGCAGAAGAAACAGAAGACGTAGAAGCAGTAGCAGTTGTAGCTGAAGCAGAAGGAGAAGCAGAAGGAAAAGCAGAAGAACAAGAAGGAGAAGGAGAAACAGAAGGAGAAGCAGAAGGAGAAGCAGAAAGAGAAGCAGGTAAAGCAGAAGACGAAGAAGAAGGAGAATCAGAAGGAGAAGCAGAAGAAGGAGAAGGAGAAGCAGAAGCAGAAGAAGATGCAGAAGGATAAGCAGGAGAAGCAGAAGAAGCAGAAGCAGAAGGAGAAGCAAGTGA
>NW_012319643.1:0-1768 GCF_000151885.1 Dipodomys ordii
TTTCCGATTGTTATACTGTTGCAGAAATCTATACAATTAATTTCTTGTCTCCGTATCATGCATAGATGCACTTGATGCTGCAGAAGAACTACCAGAAGTCTATAAGATGAAGCAGTCCCATACCTTTATTAAGACGAAGCAGAATAAGAAGAAGAATCAGATGAAGAATCAGAAGAAGAAGAAGAAGAAGAAGAAGAAGAAGAAGAAGAAGAAGAAGAAGAAGAAGAAGAAGAAGAAGAAGAAGAAGAAGAAGAAGAAGAAGAAGACGAAGAAGAAGAAGAAGAAGAAGAAGAAGAAGAAGAAGAAGAAGAAGAAGAAGAAGAAGACGAAGACGAAGAAGAAGAAGAAGAAGAAGAAGAAGAAGAAGAAGAAGAAGAAGACGAAGAAGAAGACGAAGAAGAAGAAGACGAAGAAGACGAAGAAGAAGACGAAGAAGAAGAAGAAGAAGAAGAAGAAGAAGAAGAAGAAGAAGAAGAAGAAGAAGAAGAAGAAGAAGAAGAAGAAGAAGAAGAAGAAGAAGGAGAAGGAGAAGGAGAAGGAGAAGGAGAAGAAGCAGAAGCAGGAGAAGGAGAAGGAGAAGCAGTAGAAGCAGAAGAAAAAGAATAAGCAGAAGCAGGAGAAGCAGAAGCAGAAGAAAAAGAATAAGCATAAGAAGCAAAATCAGAGGGAGAAGCAGAAGAAGGAGAAGCAGAAGCAGAAGAAGCAGCAGAAGGAGAAGCAGAAGCAGAAGAAGATGCAGAAGGAGAAGCAGGAGAAGCAGAAGAAGGAGAAGGAGAAGGCGAAAGAGAAGGATTAGGAGTAGGAGAAGCAAAAGGATAAGCAGAAGCAGAAAGAGACGCAGAAGGAGAAGCAGCACGAGAAGTAGGAGAAGCAGGAGAAGCAGAAGCAGGAGAAGCAGAAGAAACAGAAGACGCAGAAGCAGAATGAGAAGCAGAAGGAGAAATTGTAGCAGAAGCAGAAGCAGAAGGAGAAGCAGAAGCAGAAGGAGAAGCAGAAGAAAGAGAAGGAGAAGCAGAAAGCGAAAGGAGAAGGTGAAGCCGATAGAGATGCAGATAGAGAAGCAGAACGAGAAGCAGGAGAAGCAGAAGCATGAGTAGCAGAAGCAGAAGAAACAGAAGAAGGAGAAGAAGCAGAAGCAGAAGGAGAAGCAGAACAGAAGGAAAAGCAGAAAGAGAAGCAGGAGAAGCAGAAGAAGCAGCAGCAGGAGAAGCAGAAGCAGAAGAAGCCGAAGAAGCAGAAGCAGAACCTGAAGCAGAAGGAGAAGCAGGAGAAGCAGAAGAAGCAGAATCTGGAGAAGCAGAAGGAGAAGAAGAAGCAGAAAGAGAAGCAAAAGCAGAAGGAGAAGCAGAAGGAGAAGCAGAAGAAACAGAAGAATCAGAGGCAGTAGCAGAAGAAGCAGAAGATGCAGAAGCAGAAGGAGAAGCAGAAGGAAAAGCAGAAGAACGAGAAGGAGAAGGAGAAACAGAAGGAAAAGCAGAAAGAGAAGCAGAAGAAGGAGCAGGAGAAGGAAAAGCAGCAAGAGAAGCAGAAAGAGCAGCAGAAGGAGAAGCAGGAGATGCAGAAACAGGAGAACAGAAGAAGAAGCAGAAGAAACAGGAGAAGGACAAGAAGCAGAAGCAGAAGGAGAAGCAGAAACAGAAGGAGAAGCAGAAAGAGAAGGAGGGGAAGCAGAAGAAGCAGAAGCAGGAGAAGCAGAAGCATAAGAATCCGAAGAAGCAGAAGCAGAACCTGAAGCAGAAGGAGAAGCTGGAGAAGCAGAAGAAGAAGA
>NW_012319644.1:0-1768 GCF_000151885.1 Dipodomys ordii
AGAAGAAGCAGAAGCAGAAATAGTATGAGAAGCCGTTGAATTGAAGTAGAAGGAGAAGCAGGAGAAGCTGATGAAGCATTAGCGTGAGAAGCTTAAGAAGAAGAAACAGTAGAATGAGAAGCAGCAGAAGGAGTAGCAAAAAGAGAAGCAGGAAAAGCAAAAGAAGCAGAAGCAGGAGAATCAGATGCAGAAACAGGAGAAGGACAAGAAGCAGAAGCAGGTGGAGAAGCAGAAACAGGAGGAGAAGCAAAAAGAGAAAGAGGGGAAGCAGAAGAAGCAGAAGCAGGAGAAGCAGAAGCATAATAATCCGAAGAAGCAGAAGCAGAACCTGATGCAGAAGGAGAAGCAGGAGAAGGAGAAGAAGCAGAATCTAGAGAATCTGAATGAGAAGCTTATGGAGAAGGAGAAGCAAAAGCAGAAAGATAAGCAGAAGGAGAAGCTGAAGAAACTGAAGAAGCAGAAGCAGTAGCAGTTGCAGCAGAAGCATAAGGAGAAGCAGAAGGATAAGCAGAAGCACGAGAAGGAGAAGGAGATTCTTTAGCAGAAGCAGAAGGAGAATCAGAAGGAGAAGCAGGAGAAACAGAAGGAGAAGCAGAAGGAGAAGCAGAAGCTGAAGAAGCAGCAGAAGGAGAAGCAGAAGCAGAAGAAGATGCAGAAGGAGAAGCAGGAGAAGCAGAAGAAGCAAAAGCAGAAGGAGAAGCAGAAGTAGGAGAAGGAGAAGGAGAAGGAAGGGCAGCAGAAGCAATAGGAGAAGCAGAAGGAGAAGCAGAAGCAGAATGAGAAGCAGAAAGAGAAGCAGTAGAAGCAGAAGAAGCAGGAAAGGAAGAAGCAGAAGAAAGAGAAGAAGAAGAAGAAGAAGAAGAAGAAGAAGAAGAAGAAGAAGAAGAAGAAGAAGAAGAAGAAGAAGAAGAAGAAGAAGAAGAAGAAGAAGATGAAGAAGAAGGAGAAGCAGTAGAAACAGAAGAAGCAGAAGCAGGAGTAGCAGAAGCAGAAGAAAAAGAATAAGCAAAAGAAGCAGAAGCAGAAGCAGTGGGAGAAGCATAAGAAGGAGAAGGAGAAGGAGCAGCAGAAGGAGAAGCAGAAGCAGAAAGAGAAGCAGAAACAGAAGGAGAACAAGAAGGAGAAGCAGGAGAATCAGAAGAAGCAGAAGTAGAAGCAGAAAGAAGAGAAGAAGGAGAAGCAGAAGTAGAATCAGAAGAAACAGAAGAAGAAGAAGCAGAAGAAACAGAAGCAAAAGAAACAGAAGAAGGAGAAGAGCAGAAGCAGAAGGAGAAGCAGAAATAGAAGCAGGAGAAGCAGAAGAAGCAGGAGAAGCAGAAGCAGAAGAAACAGGAGAAGCCAAAGAAGCAGAAGCAGAATCTGAAGCAGAAGGAGAAACAGAAGAAGCACAATCTGAAGCAGAAGCAGAAGAAACAGAAATAGTAGAATAAGCAGAAGCAGAAGCAGCAGGAGAAGGAGAAGAAGAAGACGGAGAAGGCGAGAGAGAAGGATTGGGAGTAGGAGAAGCAAAAGGATAAGCAGAAGCAGAAAGAGACGCAGAAGGAGAAGCAGCACGAGAAGTAGGAGAAGCAGGAGAAGCAGAAGCAGGAGAAGCAGAAGAAACAGAAGACGCAGAAGCAGAATGAGAAGCAGAAGGAGAAATTGAAGCAGAAGCAGAAGGAGAAGCAAAAGCAGAAGGAAAAGCAGAAGAAGAAGAAGCAGAAGAAACTGAAGAAGCAGAGGCAGTAGTAGAAGCAGAAGGAGAAGCACAAGGAAAAGCAGAAGAACG
>NW_012319645.1:0-1768 GCF_000151885.1 Dipodomys ordii
GAGAGTGGCCACAGCGAGACAAAGCGGTGACACAGCTGGACACAGCGGGGTACACAGCGGGACACAGCGGGCACACAGCGGGGACACAGCGGGACACAGCGGGACACAGCGGGGACACAGTGGGACACAGCGCGACACAGCAGGCACACAGAGGGGACAAAGCGGGACACAGCGGGGACAGAGAGGGGCATAGCCGGACACAGCGGGACACAGCGGGGGACACAGCGGGACACAGTGGGGGACCCAGTGAGGACATAGCGGGACACAGCAGGGACACAGCAAGGACACAGCGGGGGACACAGCGGGGGACACAGCGGGACACAGCGGGGACACAGTGGGACACAGCGGGACACAACAGGCACACAGCGGGGACACAGCGGGACACAGCGGGACACAACGGGAACAGAGAAAGACATAGCCGAACATGCGGGACACAGCGGGGGACACAGCGGGACACAGTCGGGGACCCAGTGAGGACACAGCGGGACACAGCAGGGGACACAGCAAGGACACAGCGGATGACACAGCAGGGGACACAGCGGGACACAGCGGGGAACACAGCGAGGACACAGCGGGACACAGTGGGACAGAGCGTCGATACAGCGGGGACACAGAGTTACACAGCGTGGTACACAGTTGTGGACACAACGGGACACAGTGGGGGCACAGCCGGACACAGCGGGACACAGTGGGACACACCAGGGACAAAGCGTGAGACACAGCGGGGGACAGAGAGGGAGACAGCAGGGAACACAGCGAGGAAATAGCGGGACACAGCGGTGACACTGGGGGGACTCAGCGGGGGACACAGCGGGACACAGCGGGGGACAAAGCAGGACACAGCGGGGGACACTGCGGGACACAGTGTGGGACAGAGCGTGGGACACAGCGAGACACAGCGGGGACAAAGCTGGACACAGCGAGGTACACAGAGGGACACAGCGGGGAAACAGCGTGACACAAAAGGACACAGCGCGACACAGTGGGGGACACAGCGAGGACACAGCGGCACACAGAGGGGTACACAGCGGGACACAGCGAGGAAAAAAGCGAGGCCATAGCAGAACACAGCGTGGGACACAGCGAGGACACAGCGGGACACAGCGGGACACAGCGGCGACAAAGCAGTAGACACAGCGGGACACACTGGCGGACACGGCGGGACATAGCTGGGGACACAGGGAGGACACAGCGGGACCCAGTGGGACCCAACGTCGATACAGCGTGGACACAGCGGGACACAGCGAGGTACACAGCTGGGGACACAACGGGACACAGCGGGGGACACAGCGAGGACACAGCGGGACACAGCGGGACACTGCGGGAACATAGCGGGACACAGCGGGACACAGCTGGGGACATAGCGGGGACACAGCGGGACACAGCGGGGGAAACAGCAAGGACATTGCGTGACACAGCGGGGACACAGCGGGGGACAAAGCGGGAGACAGCGGGGGACACAGCGAGGACACAGCAGGACACAGTGGCCACAAAGAGGGGACTTAGCGGTGGACACAGCGGGGGACAAAGAGGGACACCACGGGACACAGTGTGACACAGTGGGACACAGCGGGACACTGCAGGGACACAGCAGGACAAAGCGGGGGACACAGCGGGACACAGCGGGACACAGTGGGGACAGAGCGGGACACAGTCGGACACAGCGGGACACAGCGGGGGACACAGCGGGAGACAAAGAGGGACACCACGGAACACAGCGGGACACAGCAGGAAACAGCAGTGACACTGCGGGGACACAGTGGGACAT
>NW_012319646.1:0-1768 GCF_000151885.1 Dipodomys ordii
TCGCGCCACAGCGGCGATACTGCGGGGACACAGCGGGACAAAGTGGGGGACACAGCGGGACACAGCGGGGAACACAGCAGGGGATAGCGGGGGACAGAGAGTGGACAGAATGGAACACAGCGGTGACACAGCTGGACACAGCGGGGTACAAAGCGGGACACAGCGGGCACACAGCGCGGACACAGCAGGGACACAGCAGGGGACACAGTGGGACACAGCAGGGACACAGCAGGGGACACAGAGGGACACAGCGGGACACAGCGGGACACAGCGGGGCACAGCAGGGACACAGCGAGGGACACAGCAGGGGACACAGCGGGACACACCGGGGGACATAGCAGGACACAGCAGGGGACACAGGGAGGACACAGCGGGACACAGTGGGGGACACAGCGGAACACAGCGAGGGACACAGCGGGGGACACAGTGGGACACAGCGGGGTACACTGAGCGGACACAGCGGGACCCAGCGGGACACAGCGTCGATACAGCGGGGACACAGCGGGACACAGCGGGGTACACAGCTGGGGACACAAGGGGACACAGTGGGGGACATAGCGGGACACACTGGGACTCAGAGGGACACAGTGGGGCACAGCGGGGTCAAAGCGGGAGACACAGCGGGGAACAGAGCGGGACACAGCGGGGGACACAGCGAGGACACAGCGGGACACAGCGAGGACACAGCGGGACACAGCTGGGGACACAGCGTGACACAACGGGGAACACAGCGGGGGACACAGCGGAACACAGCGGCACACAGCAGGGGACACAGTGGTGACACAGTGGTACACAGCGTGGGACACAGCGAGGACATAGCAAAACACAGCGTGGGACAACGCGGGAGACAGCGGGGGACACAGCGAGGACACAGCGGGTCACAGCGGGGACACAGCGGGACACAGCGGGGGACAAAACGATGACACAGCAGGACACAGTGGGGGACACAGCGGGGGACACAGCGGAACTCAGCGGGGAACACTGGGGGGACACAGCGAGTCACAGCGGGGACAAAGCGGGAGACACAGCGGGGAACAGAGCAGGACACAGCGGGGGACACAGCGAGGACACAGCGGGACACAGCGGGGACACAGCGGGGACTCAGCGGGGACACAGTGGGGGACAAACGGGACACCACGGAACACAGCGGGACACAGCAGACACAGCGGGGACAATGCGGGCATACAGCGGGCAACAGCGGGGGCACAGCAGGACACAGCAGGGGACAGAGCGGGGGACACACCAGGACACAACGGGGACAAAGTGGGACTCAGCGGGGGACACAGCAGGGGACAAAGCGGAACACCACGGGACACAGTGTGACACAGCGGGACACAGCGGGGACACTGCGGGGACACAGCGGGACAAAGTAGGGGACACAGCGGGACACAACGGGACATAGCGGGGGACACAGCAGGGGACAGTGGGGAACAGAGAGGGGACACAGCGTGACACAGGGGTGACACAGCTGGACACAGCAGGGTACACAGCGGGACATAGCGGGCACACAGCGGGGACACAGCGGGCACAGTGGGACACAGTGGGGACCGAGCGGTGGACACAGCAGTGGACACATCGGGGGACACAGAGGGGACACAGTGGGAAACAGCGCGGGACACAGCGAGGACACATTGGGACACAGCGGGGACACAGCGGGACTCAGCGGGGGACACAGCAGTACACAGCGGGACACAGCGGGACACAGCGGGGGATACAGTGGGACAGAGCAGGGTACACAGCAGGGGACACAGAGGGACACAGCGGGACA
>NW_012319647.1:0-1768 GCF_000151885.1 Dipodomys ordii
GCTTCCTCTTCTGCTTCTTCTGCTTTTTCTCTTTCTTCTACTTCTGATTCTGCTTATTCTTCTTCTCCTGCTTCTCCTTCTGAATCTCCTTCTGCTTGTGCTTGTCCTTATTCTGCTTCTGCTTCTCCTTCTCCTTCTTTTGCTTCTCCTTTTGCTTCTGCTTCTTCTGCTTCTCCTTCTCCTTCTGCTTCTGCTTCTTCTGCTTCTCCTGCTTCTCCTTCTGCATCTTCTTCTGCTTCTCCTTCTCCTGCTTCTGCTTCTTCTTCTGATTCTCCTTCTGCTTCTTCTTATGCTGCTTTACCTGCTTCTCTTTCTGCTTCTCCTTCTGCTTCTCCTTCTCTTTCTCCTTCTCCTTCTTGTTCTTCTGCTTTTCCTTCTGCTTCTGCTACAACTGCTAGTGCTTCTACTTCTTCTGTTTCTTCTGCCTCTCCTTCTGCTTTTGATTCCTTCTCTTTCTGCTTCTGCTTATCCTTCTCTTTCTTCTACTCCAAATCCTTCTCTTTCTCCTTCTCCTTCTTCTGCTTCTCCTGCTGCTTCCTCTTCTGCTTCTTCTGATTTTTCTATTTCTTCTACTTCAGCTTCTGCTTATTCTGCTCCTCCTTCTGCTTCTCCTTCTGCTTCTGCTTCTGCTCTTATCCTTCTTCTGCTTCTGCTTCTCCTGCTTCTTCTGCTTCTGCTTCTCCTGCTTCTCCTTCTGGTTCAGGTTCTGCTTCTGCTTTTTCTGCTTCTTCTCCTTCTGCTTCTCCTGCTTCAGCTTCTTCTGCTTCTCCTGCTACTCTTTCTCCTTCTCCTTCTGCTTCTGTTTCTACTTCTGCTTCTGCTTCTGCTCTTCTCCTTCTTCTGCTTCTTCTGCTTCTGCTTCTCCTTCTGCTGCTCCTTCTCCTTCTCCTTCTTCTGCTTCTCCCACTACTTCTGCTTCTTTTGCTTATTCTTTTTCTTCTGCTTCTGCTTCTCCTGCTTCTGCTTCTTCTGCTTCTACTGCTTCTCCTTCTTCTTCTCCTTCTTCTTCTTCTTCTTCTTCTCCTTCTTCTTCTTCTTCTTCTTCTTCTTCTTCTTCTTCTTCTTCTTCTTCTTCTTCTTCTTCTTCTTCTTCTTCTTCTTCTTCTTCTTCTTCTTCTTCTTCTTCTTCTTCTTCTTCTTCTCTTTCTTCTGTTTCTGCTTATCCTGCTTCTTCTGCTTCTACTGCTTCTCTTTCTGCTACTCATTCTGCTTCAGCTTCTCCCTCTGCTTCTCCTATTGCTTTTGCTGCTCTTCCTTCCCCTTCTCCTATTTCTGCTTCTCCTTCTGCTTCTGCTTCTCCTTCTGCTTCTGCTTCTTCTGCTTCTCATGCTTCTCCGTCTGCATCTTCTTCTCCTTCTGCTTCTCCTTCTGCTTCTCCTTTTCCTGCTCCTTCTCCGTCTTCTCCTACTCCCTCTGATTCTGCTTCTTATGCTTATTCTTTTTCTTCTGCTTCTCCTGCTTCTGCTTCTTCTGCTTCTACTGCTTCTCCTTGAGCTTCTCCTTTTCTTCTTCTTCTTCTTCTTCTTCTTCTTCTTCTTCTTCTTCTTCTTCTTCTACTATTTCTTCTTCTTCTTCTTCTTCTTCTTCTTCTTCTTCTTCTTCTTCTTCTTCTTCTTCTTCTTCTTCTTCTTCTTCTTCTTCTTCTCTTTCTTCTGCTTCTGTTTGCCTGCTTCTTCTGCTTCTACTGCTTCTCTATCTGCTTCTCATTCTGCTTCAGCTTCTCCTTCTGCTTCTCCTATTGCTTCTGCTGCTCTTCCTTCTCCTTCTC
>NW_012319648.1:0-1768 GCF_000151885.1 Dipodomys ordii
GCTTCTGCTTCTCCTGCTTCTCAACTGCTTCTCTTTCTCCTTTTCGTTCTCTTCTCCTTCTTCTGCTTCTGCTTCTCCTTCTGCTTCTGCTTCAATTTCTCCTTCTGCTTCTCATTCTCCTTCTGCGTCTTGTGTTTCTTCTGCTTCTCCTTCTTCTGCTTCTCCTGCTTCTCCTACTTTTCGTGCTGCTTCTCCTTCTTCGTCTCTTTCTGCTTCTGCTTATCCTTTTGCTTCTCCTACTCCTAATCCTTCTCTTTCGCCTTCTCCTTCTTCTTCTTCTGCTTCTCCTTGTGCTTTTGCTTCTGCTTATTCTACTATTTCTGTTTCTTCTGCTTCTGCTTAAGATTGTGCTTCTTCTGTTTCTCCTGCTTCAGATTCTGCTTCTGCTTCTTCGGCTTCTCCTGTTTCTTCTGCTTCTGCTTCTCCTGCTTCTTCTGCCCCTCCTGCTTCTCTTTCTCCTTCTCCTTCTGCTTCTGCTTCTCCTGCTTCTGCTACTGCTCTTCTCCTTCTTCTATTTCTTTTGCTTCTGTTTCTTCTTCTTCTTCTTCTCTTTCTTCTGCTTCTTCTTTTCCTGCTTCTTCTGCTTCTACTGCTTATCTTTCTGCTTCTCATTCTGCTTCTACTTCTCCTTCTGCTTCTCTTATTGCTTCTGCGGCTCTTCCTTCTCCTTCTCCTACTTCTACTTCTCCTTCTGCTTCTGCTTCTTCTGTTTCTCCTGCTTCTCCTTATGCATCTTCTTCTGCTTCTGCTTCTCCTTCTGCTGCTTCTTCTGCTTCTGTTTCTCCTTCTGCTTCTCCTTCTGCTTCTTCTGCTTCTTTTTCTGATTCTCCTTTTGCTTCTCGTTCTGTTTCTCCTTCTCCTTCTCGTTCTTCTGCTTTCCCTTCTGCTTCTGCTGCAACTGCTACTGCTTCTGCTTCTTCTGTTTCTTTTGCTTCTCCTTCTGCTTTTGATTCTCTTTCTGCTTCTGCTTCTGCTTCTACTTCAGCTTCTCATTCTGCTTCTCCAGATTCTGCTTCTTCTCCTTCTCCTGCTTCTCCTTCTGCTTCAGGTTCTGCTTCTGCTTCTTCGGATTCTTATGCTTCTGCTTCTCCTGCTTCTGCTTCTTCTGCTTCCCCTCCTTCTTTCTGCTTCTCCTTCTGTTTCTGCTTCTCCTTCTGCTTCTGCTTCTTGTCCTTCTCCTGTTTCTTCTGCTTCTGCTTCTCCTGCTTCTGCTTTTTCTGCTTTTCCTCCTTCTCTTTCTGCTTCTATTTCTGCTTCTACTTCTCCTTCGGCTTCTGCTCCTTCTCCTTCTTCTGTTTCTTCTTCTTCTTCTTCTCCCGCTTCTGCTTCTTCTGCTTCTCCTGCTTCTCGTTCTGCTTCTCTTCGTCGGCTTCTCTTTCTACATCTGCTTCTGCTTCTTCTGCTTCTGCTTCTTCTCTTTAGTTCTTCTCCTTCTGCTTCTGCTTCTTCTTCTTCTCCTGCTTCTCCTTCTGCATCTTCTTCTGCTTGTGATTTTCCTTCTGCTTCTTCTTCTGCTTCTCCTTCTCCTTCTCCTTCTTCTGCTTCTCCGTCTGCTTCTGCTTCTTCTGCTTTTCCTGATTCTCTTTCTGCTTCTACTTCTGCTTCTCCTTCTGTTTCTCCTTCTCCTTCTCGTTCTTCTACTATTTCTTGTGCTTCTTTTTCTGCTTCTACATCTTCAGCTTCTTTTGCTACTGCTTCTTCTTCTTCTGTTTCTTCTGCTTCTCCTTCTGCTTTTGCTTCTCTTTCTGCTTCTGCTTCTCTTTCTTCT
>NW_012319649.1:0-1768 GCF_000151885.1 Dipodomys ordii
CACCCGCAGTGTCCCGTTGTGTACCCAGCTGTACACCCCGGCTGTGGTCCCGCTGAGTCCCCGCTGTAAAGATGCTGGGTCCCGCAGTGTCCCGCTGTGTCCCTCTGTGTCCTCGCTGTGTACCCCGCAGTGTCCCGTTGTGTACCCAGCTGTACACCCCACTGTGTCCCGCTGAGTCCCCGCTGTAAAGACGCTGGGTCCCGCTTGGTCCCGCTATGTCTTCCCTGTGTTCCCCGCTGTGTCCCGCTGTGTCCCCAGCTGTGTACCCCACTGTGTCCCGCTGTGTTCCCGCTGTATCGACGCTGTGTCCCGCTTGATCCCGTTGTGTCCTCGCTGTGTTCCCCGCTTTATCCCGCTGTGTACCCCTCTGCGTCCCTCGCTGTGTCCCGCTGTGTCCCGATGTGTACTGCTGTGTCCCCCGCTGCGTCCCGCTGTGTCCCTGCTGTGTCCCAATGTGTCCTCGCTGTGTCCCCCACTGTGTCCTGCTGTGTCCCCCCTGTGTCCCCCGCTGTGTCCCTCTGTGTCCCGCTGTGTCCCCCGCTGTGTTCCCTGCTGTGTACCGCTGTGTGCCCTGCAGTGTCAGCGCTGTGTACTGCTGTGTCCTCGCTGTGTCCCCCGCTGTCTCCCGCTCTGTACCCCGCTGTGTCTCAAGCTTTGTCCCTGCTGCGTCCCACTGTGTCCCGCTGTGTCCCGCGGTGCCCCCACTGTGTCCCGTTGTGTTCACAGCTGTGTACCACGCTGTGTAACGCTGTGTCCCCGCTGTATCGACGCTGTGTCGCCCTGGGTCCCGCTGTGTCCTCGCTGTGTCCCCCGCTGTGTCCCGCTGTGTCCGCCACTGTGTCCCGCTGTGTCTACGGCTGTGTCCCCTCTGTGTCCCCTGTGTCCTCGCTGTGTCCTCGCTGTGTCCCACGCTGTGTTCCGCTGTGTCCTCGCTTTTTTCCCCGCTGTGTCCTGCTGTGTCCCTGCCATATCGACGCTGGGTTCACCTGGGTCCCGCTGTGTCCTCCCTGTGTCCCCCGCTGTGTCCCGCTGTGTCCCCCGCTGTGTCCCTGCTGTGTCCCCGCTGTGCCCCGCTGAGTCCCGCTGTGTCCCTGCTGTGTCCCAATGTGTCCTCGCTATGTCCCCCGCTGTGTCCCGCTGTGTCCTCCCTGTGTCCCCCGCTGTGTCCCGCTGTGTCCCTCTGTGTCCCCCGCTGTGTCCCCCGCTATGTCTCGCTGTGTCCCCTGCTGTGTCCCACTGTGTCCTTGCTGTGTCCCCCGTTCTGTGCCGCTTTGTCCTCGCTGTGTCCCCGGCTGTTTCCCGCTGTGTCCTGCTGTGTCACGCTGTTTCCCCGCTGCGTACCCGCTGTGTCCCTCTGTGTACCCCGCTGTGTCCAGCTTTGTCCCCGCTGTGTCTCGCTGTGTCCCACACTCTGTCCCCCACTGTGTCCCGCTGTGTCCCCCGCTGTTTCGCATTGTGTCCCCCACTGTGTCCCGCTGTGTCCCCGCAGCTTCACCTCTGTTTCCCGCTGTGTCCCGCTGTGTTCCGTGGTGTCGTCTCTGTGTCCCCCTGCTGTGTCCCGTTGTGTCCCGCTGTGTCCTCGCTGTGTCGCCCTGCTGTGTCCCGTTGTGTCCCGCTGTTTCACCGCTGTGTCCCACACTGTGTCCCGCTGTGTCCCCCACTGTGTCCCGCTGTGTCCCCGCAGGTTCACCTCTGTTTCCCGCTGTGTCCCTTTGTGTGCACGCTGTGTCCTCGCTGTGTCCTCGCTGTGTCCCGCTGTGTCCCGCTG
>NW_012319650.1:0-1768 GCF_000151885.1 Dipodomys ordii
GGGACATTAATTAGGGGAAAATTCCATATTAAAGCAGTGTAGATAGCATTATACTGACGCATGTAAGAATATACCCGGAGAAAAAGTATAGAAAGTACAGAGGGTTCGTCATTGGAATGGTTCAGGTAGAAGAGACAGGTAGTTTGTAATTATCTCCTTTTTTTCCCGTAAGATTTTCTACAGTCAGTATGCATTACTGACGATTAATAAGAAGAATAGGTCATCTATAGTCTGTGTCCTTGAAAGAGCATGCATTCTGGTGAGGAAGACAAAATACTAGGGCAAATAATGGCAAGGCAGGGAAGAACGGTTCTGTATACACTTGCCCCATGACTCCTAAGAACACAGTCTGCTGTTAGTAAGAGAAAAATAAGGCAATCTGATAGTTGGACTGATTACCATCATTATATTAATTTTCAAGAGATGTAATAACAAAGTACTACAAACTAAAGTATTAAAACAATACAAGTTCTATAAATCAGAAGTTTGTACACAGCATTGCTTAGATGGTTTTATGCTTTCATAAGCCTGTAATCCTTTGCTTTATGGCTTTAGGGAATGAATTTCCTCTCAAACTCATTTAGTCATTAAGCGTACAGTTCTGTATGTTTAAAAGACTAATGACCTTTGTCCTTTCTGACTCACCCCTCCCCCTCCGCAACACGTCGGCTGGCGGTCGAAACCCCGCCGTCCCCCCTCCCCGTCGTCATGGCTACGACAGAGGAAAAGCAAATGATGATAATAATGAATCATAACAACCTATATGTATGTGTATGTCAGAACTCTCACTCCCCACTGCCGGGTAGGTGAGGACTGACTGACTGAGTGACTGACTGACCCGACCCGTGTTATGCCCCTCCCGCCGCCCCATCCACCTTGCCAACGGCGAACGCGCGCCATCTAGTGGTGGTTTTGTGAATTGCAGTTTTCTCTCCTGAAATGCATGATGGAAAAAATAGAACAAACAAACCACGCACTGACTGACTGAGAAAACCGGCCCAGGCTGGCTGGCCCCGAGAGAGACTGCCTTCTTTTCAGAGAAGGGGTGGGGTGGGGATGATGATGTGCCTCGTTGGAGTATGGGGCCCATGCATAGGCAGGCAGGCAGGCAGGCAGGCTCGGAGTGGGACCGTTGTGTGTTGGAGCGCCAGTACAGTAGCTCAAGCCCCAGGATTGACTGGCAAGTCGAGAGGAAAAGGAGGGAGGGAGTGCGGGCGGGCGGGCGGGCCGGAGAGAGAATTCAAACGAGAGAGAGAGAGAGAGAGACAGACAGACAGACAGACAGACAGACAGACAGACAGACAGAGACAAAGAGACACAGAGAGAGAAATAGAGAAACAGAAACAGAGAGACAAGAGACAGAGACGTGGTGAATTTGTCCGGCTGGACTACATACATGCTCTGTCGCGTCCGATCTTTGAGTTTCCTCAAAGATGCACGCACGCAAACACACAGAAACACTGAGATGCCCTCTGCCCCCTCTTCTCTCCTCTCCAATTCCCCGTCCCCTCCCCCCTCCCCACCCCGTCAGGCACCAGAAATGAGATCCCTCCCCTTCGCCTATTGAGTCAATTACAAACAAAAGGCAGCGTGAGATTCAAGCAAATTTGTTTTATTTTGTTCCGAGGGTAGGGTTGTGGATTTTGGTGCGGGGGGGGGTCGGAGGTCGTGGTCGTGGTCGAGTAATCGCCTCCGGGAGGGGTGAGGATGGACGGTTACGCCACCTGCATGGATGGCTCGCGTTCCCCTCTGGCTGTCTGGTGCCGCT
>NW_012319652.1:0-1768 GCF_000151885.1 Dipodomys ordii
AAGCCGAAGAAGCCGAAGCAGAACCTGAAGCGAAGGAGAAGCAGAAGAAGCAAATCTGGAGAAGCAGAAGAGAAGCAGAAGCAGAAGAGAAGCAAACGAAGGAGAAGCAGAAGGAGAATCAAAGAAACAGAAGAAGCAGAGGCAGTAGCAGAAGAACCCAGAAGATGCAGAAGCAGAAGCAGATGGAAAAGCAGAAGAACGAGAAGGAGAAGGAGAAACAGAAGGAGAAACAAAGAGAAGCAGAAGAAGGAGCAGGAGAAGGAAAAGCAGCAGGAGAAGCAGAAAGAGCAGCAGAAGTAGAAGCAGGAGATGCAGAAACAGGAGAATCAGAAGCAGAAGATACAGGAGAAGGAAAAGAAGCAGAAGCAGAAGGAGAAGCAGAAACAGAAGGAGAAGCAGAAAGAGAAGGAGGGGAAGCAGAAGAAGCAGAAGCAGGAGAAGCAGAAGCATAAGAATCCGAAGAAGCAGAAGCAGAACCTGAAGCAGAAGGAGACGCAGGGGAAGCAGAAGAAGCAGAATATGGAGAAGCAGAATGAGAAGCAGAAGGAGAAGCAGAAGCGGAAAGAGAATCAAAAGCAGAAGGAGAAGCAGAAGAAACAGAAGAAGCAGTAGCAGTTGCAGCAGCTGCAAAAGGAGAAGCAGTAGGAAAAGCAGAAGAACGAGAACAAGAAGGAGAAACAGAAGCAGAAGCAGAAAGAGAATCAGAAGGAGAAGCAGAAGGAGCAGAAGGAGAAGCAGAAACAGAAGAATAAGCATAAGGACAAGCACAAGCAGAAGGAGATGCAGAAGGAGAAGCATGAGAAGCAGGAGAAGCAGAAGCAGAAGAAGAAGTAGAAGTAGGAGAAAGAGAAGGAAGAGCAGCAGAAGCAATAGGAGAAGCAGAAGCAGAAGGACAAGCAGAATGAGTAGCAGAAAGAGAAGCAGTAGAACCAGAAGAAGAAGGAAAAGCAGAAGCAGAAGAAAGAGAAGAAGAAGAAGAAGAAGAAGAAGAAGAAGAAGAAGAGGAAGAAGAAGAAGAAGAAGAAGAAGAAGAACAAGAACAAGAAGAACAAGAAGAACAAGGAGAAGACGAAGAAGAAGAAGAAGTCGAAGAAGAAGTCGAAGAAGAAGAAGAAGAAGGAGAAGAAGAAGAAGAAGAAGAAGAAGAAGAAGAAGAAGAAGAAGAAGAAGAAGAAGAAGAAGAAGAAGAAGAAGAAGAAGAAGAAGAAGAAGAAGGAGAAGAAGAAGAAGAAGAAGGAGAAGCATAAGGAGAAGCAGCAGAAGCAGAAGAAGCAGAAGCTGGAGAAGCAGAAGAAAAAGAATAAGCATAAGAAGCAGAATCAGAGGGAGTAGGAGAAGACGGAGAAGGAGCAGCAAAAGGAGAAGCAGAAGGAGAAGCAGAAGGAGAAGAAGATGCAGAAGGAGAAGCAGGAGAAGCAGAAGAAGCAGAAGCAGAAGGAGAAGCAGAAGTAGGAGAAGGAGAAGGAGAAGGAGAAGGAAGGGCAGCAGAAGCAATAGGAGAAGTAGAAGGAGAAGCAGAAGCAGAATCAGTAGCAGAAAGAGAAGCAGTAGAAGCAGAAGAAGCAGGGAAAGCAGAAGCAGACGAAATAGAAGAAGATGAAGAAGAAGAAGAAGAAGAAGACGAAGAAGAAGAAGAAGAAGCATAAGGAGAAGCATAAGGAGAAGCATAAGGAGAAGCAGTAGAAGCAGAAGAAGCAGAAGCAGGAGAAGCAGAAGCAGAAGAAGCCGAAGAAGCAGAAGCAGAAACTGAAGAAGAAGGAGAAGGAGA
>NW_012319653.1:0-1767 GCF_000151885.1 Dipodomys ordii
CACACACACACACACACACACACACACACACACACACACACACACTACACACACACACAGAGCCTCTCAATCATGGCTGAAAGTTGATTTCTTTGAACATGTTCTCTGTCTGTCTGTCTGTCTCTCTCACAACACCCAAGCTCACCACAGCCCTGTGATTAAGTCCCTGTGCAAGCTGGCGGTACTAGTGCTTTGACACAGAGTTGAAAGGCCCCGGGCTGGGCGTGTGTCCTGGGCTGGGCGTGTGTCCCGGGCTGGGCATGAGCTGCGGGGAGAGGGGTCCCAGCCAGGGGGGCCACGGCTCCCCACACGTGCCTCTCCCCTGCCCGGCCCCTCCCCTGAGCGTAGAGACAGACAGCCACCCTGCACACGCGCACGCGAGCACACACACACTCACACACACACACAGATCTCTCCTCTGACAGGTGGAGGCCAGGCGCTCCCCCGCCCGGCCCTGGCCCTCAGCTCCACACTGGGATTCCGACGACAGGCCACGATCTGCGTGGAGCCACGCGCGGCGGCTCGCGCCTGCAGCCCCGCCTCCTCCGGGTGGACGCCGGGACGCAGCAGGGTGGAGACGCGAAGCTGGCGCAGGCCGAGAAGCCTTGGGATTCCAGCTCCAACACAACCAGCAAAAAGCGGGCTGGAGGCGTGGGTCTGGTGGTAGAGCACCCATGCGAGCAGGCAAGCCGAGATGGCGCCCGGCCTCTGAGCTCAAGCTCTGTGCCTGGAAAAAAGGAAAGGAAAGGAAAGGAAGGGAGGAAGGGAGGAAGGAAGGAAGGGAGGGAGGAAGGAAGGAAGGAAGGAAGGAAGGAAGGAAGGAAGGAAGGAAGGAAGGAAGGAAGACAGGAAGGAAGGAAGGAAGACAGGAAGGAAGGAAGGAAGGAAGGAAGGAAGGAAGGAAGGAAGGAAGGAAGGAAGGAAGGAAGGAAGGAAACAAGCATTAATGATCTGTTTTCCTTATCTGTAAAGAAATACCCCCAAACATCTAGAATTGAGATTGGAGCAAAGATTAAACAACTATCTGTGCATAATTCAGTTGCCACACCCCCCCCCACGTTAACCCTGAAAACACCAATGAAGTCAGGAGCTGTGTGGTTCTCTCTGTCTGTCTGTCTGTGTCTGCCTTTTTTTTTTTGGGGGGGGGGGGGTCAGGTTGTCTGGTTGCCTGCTTGCTTACTCCATAAAACTCCACCAGAATGACTCCTCCGGAAATGCTTATTCAATGATCGAAATCAAGGGTCCTAAGGCAAGAGTCCCCCTACATGGAAGGGTAAAAAGTCACTAACCCTCACCTGTGTTTGGTGACAAGAAGAACTCCATACCAATCGTCTACCTTAATACATGAGGGCAGGGCAGGGAAGGAATAAGTTTATTCAGGTGATCTAGTCAGTCACACTAATGGGTCTCTAGGGCTTCCCCTCCCTGTGTCCCTCAGTCTGTCTGTCTGTCTCGCGCGCTCGTGTGTGCGTGTGCGTGCGTGCGTGCGTGCGCGCGCGCGCGCGCGCGCGTGTGTATGTGTGTGTGCGAGTATGTACCCCGTGCATCTGTTTGTTGATACAGAGAATCTAGTTGGACTTGTGGATCTCTCGTTCCCCCTCCATCATTAATCCTTGTGTGTGTGTCTTTCTGTCGGACTCTGGGTCTCTGTCTCTGGTCTGGGAGTGAGTCTCTTTTTGAGTCTAGCTATCCTCACAGGCAATATGGAGTAATCATGTCAACTACGTATCCTTGCATTTCGTTCTGAACCACCGGGAAAATATGCAT
>NW_012319654.1:0-1767 GCF_000151885.1 Dipodomys ordii
TCTGCTTTTGATTCTCTTTCTGCTTCTCCTTCAGCTTGTCATTCTGCTTCTCCAGATTCTGCTTCTTCTGCTTCTCCTGCTTCTCCTTCTGCTTCAGGTTCTGCTTCTGATTCTTCGGATTCTTATGCGTCTGATTCTCCTGCTTCTGCTTCTTCTGCTTCCCCTCCTTCTCTTTCTGCTTCTCCTTCTGTTTCTGCTTCTCCTTCTACTTCTGCTTCTTGTCCTTCTCCTGTTTCTTCTGCTTCTGCTTCTCCTGCTTCTGCCTTTTCTGCTTTTCCTGCTTCTCTTTCTGCTTCTCCTTCTGCTTCTGTTTCTCCTTAGGCTTCTGCACCTTCTCCTTCTTCTGTTTCTTCTTCTTCTGCTTCTCCCGCTTCTGCTTCTTCTGCTTCTCCTGCTTCTCGTTCTGCTTCTCTTCGTCGGCTTCTCTTCCTACTTCTGCTTCTTCAGCTTCTGCTTCTTCTCTTTAGTTCTTCTCCTTCTGCTTCTGCTTCTTCTGCTTCTCCTTCTGCATCTCCTTCTGCTTGTGCTTTTCCTTGTGCTTCTTCTTCTGCTTCTGCTTCTCTTTCTCCTTCTTCTGCTTCTCCGTCTGCTTCTGCTACTTCTGCTTTTCCTGATTCTCTTTCTGCTTCTCCTTCTCCTTCTCGTTCTTCTGCTATTTCTTGTGCTTCTTTTTCTGCTTCTACATCTTCAGCTTCTTCTGCTACTGCTTCTGTTTCTTCTGCTTCTCCTTCTGCTTCTCCTTCTGCTTTTGCTTCTCTTTCTGCTTCTGCTTCTGCTTCTCCAGATTCTGCTTCTTCTGCTTCTTCTTCTACTTCAGGTTCTGCTTCTGATTCTTCGGATACTTATGCTTCTGCTTCTCCTGCTTCTGCTTCTTCTTCTTCCCCTCCATCTCTTTCTGCTTCTCCTTCTGTTTCTGCTTCTCCTTCTGCTTCTGCTTCTTCTCCTTCTTCTGTTTCTTCTGCTTCTGCTTCTCCTGCTTCTCGTTCTGCTTCTCTATCTGCTTTTCTTTCTGCTTCTCCATCTCCTTCTTCTGCTTCTCCTTCTGCTTCTGCTTCTCCTTCTGCTTCTGCTTCAATTTCTCCTTCTGCTTCTCATTCTGCTTCTGCGTCTTCTGTTTCTACTGCTTCTCCTGCTTCTGCTTCTCCTGCTTCTCCTACTTCTTGTGCTGCTTTTTCTTCTGCGTCTCTTTCTGCTTCTGCTTATCCTTTTGCTTCTCCTACTCCTAATCCTTCTATCTCGCCTTCTCCGTCTTCTTCTTCTGCTTCTCCTGCTGCTTCTGCTTCTGCTTATTCTACTATTTCTGTTTCTTCTGCTTCTGCTTAAGATTCTGCTTCTTCTGTTTCTCCTTCTGCTTCAGATTCTGCTTCTGCTTCTTAAGATTCTTCTGTTTCTTCTACTTCTGCTTCTCCTGCTTCTTCTGCTTCTCCTGCTTCTCTTTCTGCTTCTCCTTCTGCTTCTGCTTCTCCTTCTGCTTCTGCTTCTGCTCTTCTCCTTCTTCTGTTTCTTTTGCTTCTGTTTCTTCTGTTTCTTATGCTTCTACTTTTGCTTCTTCTGATTCTCCTGCTTCTCCATTTGTTGTCCTTCTGTTTCTGCTTCTCTTTCTGCTTCTGCTTCTCCTTCTGCTGCTCCTTCTCCTTCTGCTTCTGCTTCTCCCAGTGCTTCTGCTTCTGCTTCTTTTGCTTATTCTTTTTCTTCTGCTTCTGCTTCTCCTGCTTCTGCTTCTACTTCTTCTACTGCTTCTCCTTATGCTTCTCCTTCTTCTTCTTC
>NW_012319655.1:0-1767 GCF_000151885.1 Dipodomys ordii
CTCCTTCTTCTGCTTCTACTATCTGCTTCTGCTTCTCCTTCTGCATCTTCTTCTGTTTCAATTTCTCCTTCTTCAGCTTTTCATTCTGCTTCTGCTTCTCCCGCTTCTCCTTCTTATTCTCCTTCTCTTTCTGCTTCTGCTTATCCTTCTGTTTCTCCTACTCCTAATCCTTCTCTTTCTCATTCTCCTTCTTCTTCTTCTGCTTTTCCTGCTGCTTCTTCTTCTGCTTCTTCTGCTTTTTCTGTTTCTTCTTCTTCTGCTTCTACTTTTGCTTCTGCTTCTCAGTCTCCTTCTGCTTCGGCTCTTCTCTTTCTTCTGTTTCTTCTGCTTCTGCATCTCCTCCTTCTTCTTCTTCTACTTCTCCTACTTCTCCTTCTGCTTCTCCGTCTCATTCTCCTTCTCCTTCAATTTCTCCTTCTTGTGCTTCTCATTCTGCTTCTGCCTCTGCTTCTCCTACTTCTGCTTCTTCTGTTTCTCCTTCTGCTTCTCCTTCTGCTTCTCTTTCTGCTTCTGATTCTCCTTCTGCTCCTCCTACTTCTAATCCTTCTCTTTCTCCTTCTTCTTCTTCTGCTTCTCGTTCTGCTTCTGCTTCTTCTCCTTGTTCTGTTTCTTCTGCTTCTGCTTTTCCAGCTTCTGCTGCTTCTGCTTGTCCTTCTGCTTCAGGTTCTCCTTCTGCTTCTTGGGCTTCTTCTGTTTCTTCTGCTTCTGCTTCTCCTGCTACTGCTTCTTCTGCTTCTCTTTCTGCTTCTCCTTCTGCTTCTGCTTCTCCTTCTGCTCCTTCTCTTTCTTCTGTTTCTTCTTCTTCTGCTCCTCCCGCTTCTGCTTCTTCTGCTTCTCCTGCTTGTCCTTCTCCTTCTGCTTCTCCTTCTCCTTCTTCTCCTTCTCTTTCTGCTTCTGCTTCTGCTTCTTCTGATTCTCCAACTTCTCCTTCTTCTTCTCCTTCTGTTTCTGCTTCGCTTTCTGCTTCTGCATCTCCTTCTGCTTCACCTTCTGCTGCTCTTTCTCCTTCTTCTGTTTCTCCCTCTGCTTCTGCTTCTTGTGCTTCTTCTTTATCTTCTGCTTCTGCTTCTCCTGCTTCTGCTTCTTATGCTTCTACTGCTTCTTCTTCTGCTTCTGCCTCTTCTGCTTCTACTTCTCTTTCTGCTTCTGCTTCTCCTGCTTGTTTTTCTGCTTCTTCTGCTGCTTCTCCTTCTGCTGCTTCTTCTACTTCTCCTTCTCCTTCTCTTTTTGCTTTGCCTTCTGCTTCTGCTTCTTCTGTTTCTAATGCCTGAATTTCTGATTCTACTTCTTCTGCTCCTTCTCCTTCTGCTTCTGCTTCTACGTCTGATTCTGATTCTGCTTCTTCTGCTTCTTCTCTTTCGGCTTCTCCTGCTTCTGCTTCTTGTGCTTCTCCTGCTTCTCTTTCTGCTTCTCATTCCGCTTCTGCTTCTCCTTCTGCTTCCGCTTCTCCTCTTTCTCCTTCTCCTACTTCTGCTTCTCCTTCATCTTCTGTTTTCTATGCTTCTCCTTCTGCTTGTGCTTGTCCTTATGCTTCTTCTTCTGCCTCTGCTTCTCCTTCTCCTTCTTTTGCTTCTCCTTTTGATTCTGCTTCTTCTGCTTTTCCTGCTTCTCCTTCTGCTTCTGCTTCTTCTGCTTTTCCTTCTGCATCTTCTTCTGCTTCTGCTTCTCCTTCTCCTTACATCTGCTTCTCCATCAGATCCACCATAAGGCTTCTTCCTTCTTTGGCTATAACCAGCTCCCCTTTCAGGTTTTCCAGGCTTACCCCTT
>NW_012319656.1:0-1767 GCF_000151885.1 Dipodomys ordii
TCAGAGGGAGAAGCAGAAGAAGGAGAAGGAGCAGCAGAAAGGGAAGTAGAAGGAGAATCAGAAGGAGAAGCAGAAGAAGGAGTAGCAGAAGCAGAAGAAGCAGCAGAAGGAGAAACAGAAGCAGAAGAAGATGCAGAACGAGAAGCAGGAGAAGCAGAAGAAGCAGAAGCAGAAGGAGAAGCAGAAGTAGGAGAAGGAGAAGGAGAAGGAAGTGCAGCAGAAGCAAAAGGAGAAGCAGAAGGAGAAGCAGAAGCAGAATGAGAAGCAGAAAGAGAAACAGTAGAAGCAGAAGAAGCAGGAAAAGCAGAAGCAGAGGAAAGAGAAGAAGAAGAAGAAGAAAAAGAAGAAGAAGAGAAGGAGGAAGAAGAAGAAGCAGCAGCATAAGGAGAAGCATAAGGAGAAGCATAAGGAGTAGCGTAAGGAGAAGCAGTAGAAGCAGAAGCAGGAGAAGCAGAAGCAGAAGAAAAAGAACAAGCAAAAGAAGCAGAAGCAGAAGCAGTGGGAGAAGCAGAAAAAGGAGAAGGAGAAGGAGCAGAAGAAGGAGAAGCAGAAGCAGAAAGAGGAGAAGAAGGAGAAGCAGAAGTAGAATCAGAAGAAACAGAAGAAGAAGAAGAAGAAGAAACCAGAAGCAAAAGAAACAGAAGAAGGAGAAGAGCAGAAGGAGAAGCAGAAGGAGAAGCAGAAAGAGAAGCAGGTAAAGCAGAAGAAGAAGCAGAAGGAGAATCAGAAGGAGAAGCAGAAGAAGGAGAAGGAGAAGCAGAGGAAGATGCAGAAGGAGAAGCAGAAGAAGCAGAAGCAGAAGGAGAAGCAGGAAAAGCAGAACAAGCAGAAGCAAAAGGTGAAGCAAAAGAAGGAGAAGGAGAAGCAGAGGCAGAAGAAGAAGCATAAGGAGAAGCAGAAGGAGATGCAGAAGGAGAAGCAGGAGAAGCAGAAGAAGCAGAAGTGGGAGAAGCAGAAGAAGAAGAAACAGAAGAAGGAGAAGGAGCAGAAGCAGAAGGAGAAGGAAAAGCAGAAGGAGAAGCTGAAAGAGAAGCAGGAAAAGCAGAAGAAGCAGAAGCAGGAGAAGCAGAAACAGAAGGAGAAGCATAAAGAGGAGGGGAAGCAGAAGAAGCAGAAGAAGCAGAAGCAGGAGAAGCAGAAGCATAAGAATCCGAAGAAGCAGAAGCAGAACCTGAAGCAAAAGCGGAAGCAGGAGAAGCAGAAGAAGCAGAATCTGGAGAAGCTGAATGAGAAGCTGAAGGAGAAGCAGAAGCTGAAAGAGAATCAAAAGCAGAAGGGGACGCAGAAGAAACAGAAGAAGCAGTAGTAGTTGCATCAGAAGCAGAAGGAGAAGCAGAAAGAAAACCAGAAGAACGAGAAAGAGAAGGAGAAACAGAAGGAGAAGCAGAAGGAGAATCAGAAGGAGAAGCAGAAGAAGCAGAAGGAGAAGAAGAAGCAGAAGAAGCAGAAGGAGAAGCAGAAGGAGAAACAGAAGCAGAAGAAGCAGCAGAAGGAGAAGCAGAAGCAGAAGAAGATGCAGAAGGAGAAGCAGAAGAAGCAGAAGAAGCAGAAGCAGAAGGAGAAGTAGAAGTAGGAGAAGGAAGAGCCGCAGAAGAAATAGGAGAAGCAGAAGGAGAAGCAGAAACAGAATGAGAAGCAGAAAGAGAAGCAGTAGAGCAGAAGAAGCAGGAAAAGTAGAAGCAGAAGAAAGAGAAGAAGAAGAAGAAGAAGAAGAAGAAGAAAAAGAAGAAGAAGAAGAAGAAGAAGAAGAAGAAGAAGAAGAAGAAG
>NW_012319657.1:0-1767 GCF_000151885.1 Dipodomys ordii
CCCTGGTGATTCCCAGAGTTGGACAGGGAATGATACCCCGGCATAGTCCCCACGAGTCCCAGCTGAGTACCCCCTTGTTTCCCACTCGTAGATCTTGGTGTAGTCCCCATGATGAGTCCCCGCTAGTTCCCACCGATGTAACCACAGTGTCCCGCAAAATAAACATGCAGTATCCCTGCAGTACACCCACGAATGGTTCCGGATATGTCCCAGCAGTGTCACCCACTGTGTCCCCGCTGTGTCACCATTATGTCCACATGCTGAGATCCCGCTCTTTACCCGACTGAGTCCCAGATATATCCCTTAAATGTGTCCACCATTTGTGTCCCCGCAGATGCCTACGCTAGATCCCTCGCTGAATCCAGATGTGTCCCCATGTGTCACGCTGTGTCCTCTCTGTGTATACCTCTGTGTCGCGCTGTGGCCTCGCTGTGTTCCCCACAGTGTCCTGGCTGTGACCAGCTGTGTACCTGCTGTGTCCCCGCAGTTTCCCGCTGTGTCCCGCTGTGACCCGCTGTGTCCCCGATGTACCCGAAGTGTCCCCCGCTGTGTCCCCCACTGTGTCCCGCTGTGTCCCCCACTCTGTTCCGCTGTGTCCCGCTGTGTCCCCGCTGTCCGCCGATGTGTCATCGCTGTCCCCCGCTGTATCCCACACTGTGTCCCTGCTGTGGCCCTGCTGTGTCCCGATGTGTCCCGCTGTGTCCCCGATGCCCCCCGCTGTATCCCGTTGTGTCCCCGCTGTCTGCATGTGTGTCCCCGCTGTCCCTCGCTGTGTCCCCCGCTGTGTCCTGCTGTGTCCTTGCTGTGTCCCCAGCTGTGTCCCGCTGTGTCTCCGGCTGTGTCCCCCACTGTGTCCCGCTGTGTCCCCCGCTGTGTCCCGCTGTGTCCCCGCTGTCCGCCGGTGTGTCACCGCTGTTCCCCACTGTGTCCTATGCTGTGTCCCGCTGTGTCCTCGCTGTGTCTCACTGTGTCCTCACTTTGTCTCTGCTGTGTCCCGCTGTGTCCCTGGTGTGTCCTCACTGTGTAACCGCTGAGTCCCTCTGTGACCCGCTGTGTTCCACTGTGTCCCCCGCTGTTTCCCCGCTGTGTCCCCGCTGTGTCCCCGCTGTGTCCTACTGTGTCCACGCTGTGTCCCGCTGTGTCCCGCTGTGTCCCCGCTGTGTCCCGATGTGTACCGCTGTGTCTGCCTCTGTGTACCCCGCTGTGTCCTGCTGTGTCTCCCGCTGTGTATTGATGTGTCCTCGCTGTGTCCCCCGCTGTTTCCCGCTGTTTTCCCCGCTGTGTCACCCGCTGTGTCCTTTGATGTGTCCCCAGCTGAGTCCCGCTGTGTCCCCCACTGTTTACCGCTGTATCACCCACTGTGTCCCCCGCTTTGTTCCCGCTGTATCCCCACTCTGTCCCGCTGTATCCCGTTGTGTCCCTCTGTGTCGTCCCCTGTGTCCCCCTGTGTCTCCGCTGTTTCCCACTGTGACCCCCGCGCTGTCCTGCTGTGTCCGCGTTGTCCACCAGTGTGTCCCCTCTGTCCCCCGCTGTGTCCCGATGTGTCCCACTGTGTCGCCGCTTTGTCACTGCTGTGTCCCCCGCTGTGTTCCGTTGTGTCGCTGCTGTGTCCCGCTGTGTCCCCGTTGTGTCCCCGGTGTGTCCCGCTGTTTCCCCTCTGTGTCCCCGCTGTGTCCCCCGCTGTGTCCCCGCTGTGTCCCACTCTGTCCCCACTGTGTCAAAGCTTTGTCCCGCTGTGTTTCCTGCTGTGTCCCGCTGTGTGCTCCC
>NW_012319658.1:0-1767 GCF_000151885.1 Dipodomys ordii
TTCTCGTTCTTCTGCTTTTCCTACTGCTTCTCCTTCTGCTTCTGCTACAACGACTACTGCTTCTGCTTCTACTTCTGCTTTTGATTCTCTTTCTGCTTCTGCTTCTCATTCTGCTTCTCCAGATTCTGCTTCTTCTACTTCTCCTGCTTCAGGTTCTGCTTCTGCTTCTTCGGGTTCTTATGCTTCTGCTTCTTCTGCTTCCCCTCCTTCTCTTTCTGCTTCTCCTTCTGTTTCTGCTTCTCTTTCTGCTTCTCCTTCTGCTTCTCCTTCTGCTACTTCTCCTTCTTCTGTTTCTTCTACTTTTGCTTCTCCTGCTCCTCGTTCTGCTTCTCTTCGTCTGCTTCTCTTTCTGCTTCTGCTTCTGCTTTTTCTGCTTCTTCTTCTTCTTCTACTCCTTCTGTTTCTGCTTCTTCTGCTTCTCCTGCTTCTCCTTCGGCATCTCCTTCTGCTTGTGCTTGTTCTTATTCTTCTTCTTCTACTTCTGCTTCTCCTTCTCCGTCTGCTACTGCTTCTTCTCCTTTTCCTGCTTCTCCTTCTGCTTCTCCTTCTGCTTCTTCTGTTTCTCCTTCTCCTTCTTGTTCTTCTGCTTTTCCTTCTGCTTCTCCTTCTGCTTCTGCATCTTCTGCATCTTCTGCTACTGCTTCTGCTTCTTCTGTTTCTTCAGCTTCTCCTGCTTCTGTTTCTCCTGCTTCTCCTACTTCTCGTGCTGCTTCTCCTTCTGCGTCTCTTTCTGCTTCTGCTTATCCTTTTGCTTCTCCTACTCCTCATCCTTCTCTCTCGCCTTCTCCGTCTTCTTCTTCTGCTTCTCCTGCTGCTTCTGCTTCTGCTTATTCTACTATTTCTGTTTCTTCTGCTTCTGCTTCAGATTGTGCTTCTTCTGTTTCTCCTTCTGCTTCAGATTCTGCTTCTGCTTCTTCGGCTTCTTCTGTTTCTTCTGCTTCAACTTCTCCTGCTTCTTCTGCTTCTCCTGCTTCTCTTTCTGCTTCTCCTTCTTCTTCTGCTTCTCCTTCTGCTTCTGCTTCTGCTCTTCTCCTTCTTCTGTTTCTTTTGCTTCTGTTTCTTCTGCTTCTTCTTCTTCTGTTTCTTCTGATTCTACTTCTACTTCTGCTTCTCCTTCTTCTCCTTCTCTTTCTGCTTCTACTTATACTTCTTCTGATTCTCCTGCTTCTCCTTCTTGTTCTCCTTCTGTTTCTGCTTCTCTTTCTGCTTCTGCTTCTCCTTCTCCTTCTGCTTCTCCCTCTGATTCTGCTTCTTATGCTTATTCTTTTTCTTCTGCTTCTGCTTCTCCTGCTTCTGCTTCTTCTGCTTCTACTGCTTCTCCTTATGCTTCTCCTTTTCCTTATGCTTCTTCTTCTTCTTCTTCTTCTTCTTCTTCTTCTTCTTCTTCTTCTTCTTCTTCTTCTTCTTCTTCTTCTTCTTCTTCTTCTTCTTCTTCTTCTTCTTCTTCTTCTCTTTCTTTTGCTTCTGCTTTTCCTGCTTCTTCTGCTTCTACTGCTTCTCTTTCTGCTTCTCATTCTGCTTCTGCTTCTCCTTCTGCTTCTCCTATTGCTTCTGCTGCTCTTCCTTCTCCTTCTCCTACTTCTGCTTCTCCTTCTGCTTCTGCTTCTCCTTATATTTCTCTTTCTCCTTCTCGTTCTTCTGCTTCTACTTCTGCTTTTGCTTCTGCTACTTATGCTTCTTCTGTTTCTTTTGCTTCTGCTTCAGTTGCTTCTGCTAAATTAGCTTCTCCTGCTTCTGCTTCTTCTTCTTCTTCTCTTTCGGGTCTCC
>NW_012319659.1:0-1767 GCF_000151885.1 Dipodomys ordii
AGGCGCCCTGATAATGGGCTTTAGGGCCTTCCCTTCCGTGACATGCACCGTTCCCGTAGTTATTTCATTCAGCCCAATCTAGGTGGCGCTCAATAGGGTAAAGTGCTCAGAAGAGGTTTGGTAGATTTGTAATCTTTTCATTCGCCTTCTGTGCAATATGCAATATTCAGATTAGGCCAGGAGCAGCCAGAGGCTTTGGTAGTACTTGTTGTTTATGATTAGTCGGTGATCGATGACACATGCACAGCTCAGGGCCTGCAGAAATCAAACTCTGAACTTTCATTTACAGCAAGGCAAAGTGCTTATCTTTATTTCCGAGGCCCCCAACGCACATACCTTGTATCAGTTTTAGAGCGGATGGAGGTATAAAAGTGTACACTCCTTCCTAGGTGTGTAAAAGAACCACCCAAGAATTACATTGGCACCTCATGTCAAAACACAATTGTAATTGTGTAGCACAATAGTTCATAAATCAGAAAATGGTTATTTTTTATAAACCAACTCATTGTATTTCATAAGCTTCAGAAGCCCCGCTTTCGGGCTTCCATGGAGTCCTGCTCCTAATTATCTCTTTAATATCTCTTTATCTTCCAGCCCCTGCTTCCTGACCGGATGGTGATATCTGAAGCACTCAGCGGCAACCAGACAGCCAGAGGGGAACGCGAGCCATCCATGCAGGTGGCGTAACCGTCCATCCTCACCCCCCCCGCAGGCGATTACTCGACCACGACCACGACCTCCGACCCCCACTCCCTCACCAAAATCCACAACCCTACCCTCGGAACAAAATAAAACAAATTTGCTTGAATCTCACGCTGCCTTTTGTTTGTAATTGACGCAATAGGCGAAGGGGAGGGATCTCATTTCTGGTGCCTGACGGGGAGGGGGGAGTGGGGAGGGGGCGGGGGAATTGGAGAGGAGAGAAGAGGGGGCAGAGGGCATCTCAGTGTATCTGTGTGTGTGCGTGCGTGCATCTTTGAGGAAACTCAAAGTTCGGACGCGACAGAGCATGTATGTAGTCCAGCCGGACCAATTCACCACGTCTCTGTCTCTTGTCTCTCTGTTTCTGTTTCTCTATTTCTCTCTCTGTCTCTCTTTGTCTCTGTCTGTCTGTCTGTCTGTCTGTCTGTCTGTCTCTCTCTCTCTCTCTCTCTCTCTCGTTTGAATTCTCTCTGACGCCCGCCCGCCCGCCTGCACTCCCTCCCTCCTTTTCATCTCGACTTGCCAGTCAATCCTGGGGCTTGAGCTACTGTACTGGCGCTCCAACACACAACGGTCCCACTCCGAGCCTGCCTGCCTGCCTGCCTGCCTATGCATGGGCCCCATACTCCAACGAGGCACATCATCATCCCCACCCCACCCCTTCTCTGAAAAGAAGGCAGTCTCTCTCGGGGCCAGCCAGCCTGGGCCGGTTTTCTCAGTCAGTCAGTGCGTGGTTTGTTTGTTTTTTTTCCCCCATGCATTTCATGAGAGAAAACTGCAATTCACAAAACCACCGCTAGATGGCGCGCGTTCGCCATCGACAAGGTGGATGGGGCGGCGGGAGGGGCAAAACACGGGTCGGGTCAGTCACTCACTCAGTCAGTCAGTCCTCACCTACCCGGCAGTCGGGAGTGAGAGTTCTGACATACACATACATATAGGTTGTTATGATTCATTATTATCATCATTTGCTTTTCCTCTGTCGTAGCCATGACGACGGGGAGGGGGGAGGGCGGGGTTTCGACCGCCAGCCGACATGTTGCGGAGGGGGAGGGGGAGGGGGTG